>NW_025776530.1:0-120532 GCF_021130785.1 Homalodisca vitripennis
AAAAAGGTGATTTACGAATAACATGCATTTAATTTCATTAACTATTTTATAACACAAACAAAGTTAATAAAGTACGATAAATAAACTAATAATAAAAAACATTTATAAATTTTTGTATGTAAAATTAACGTATTGATGTACTTCGGTTACTCTATGAATAATACGATGAAATATATCTGAAATAAAACATTGTAAGGCTTGAATAATATTTTTATGTATAGAAGAATTAAATTTAAAAATGTATAAATCTCCCTGGCAATATTTAAACTGCCTGCGTTATAACACAGTGCTTCGATAAAAGAGTTACCAGAGGTATTTTCAGTTTTGTTATTGTGGTAAAACACTGCACACTGCTGCACCAGTTTGCCATGTTGTGTGCATGCATGCTTCATTAGTTTGAAACACAAAATCGCTTTCAGCCGAGCCTTATTTCTTTCATTTAAAATGGGCATTAACTTTGTAATAAAAAATATAATATATTAACCAACATATTAACTGTTTGTAAATTCAATCATATACATATTATATATAGTTTTATAAATAAAAAATAATTTGGATTCAAGATTCTGTGAGGCATGAATGGATTAAAAGAAACATTTTCAGGTACTATCCACCAGTTATTTGTTGAACAGGCTTATTAGTTCATATGTTAACTGGCACGCTTCTTAATAATCTTTCGAACTAAATAGGTTGATTGTGTAACACTTCAAGCTGAATTATGATATATTATTAACTCATCTCCACCTATTAAAATCTGAGGATACAAAATTAGAAAACAAGCTAAATGCACTTGAAATCAAGGTAAATTTTCTTTGAATTCCATTGTGGTGAGGTTGACAACTTGGGCCGTCTCTCTTACTATAACGACTGGGATTGTAGATATTAATATTCAGATATCCAAGATGATATAAAATACTGGTATTCAATTTTACAATAACGTGGACCATGGAAAGGTATGTTCATTTTTTCCCCTGAAAACTATTAAATTTTTCTGAAAACATTAGTGAAGAAAAAAATTCGTCGGCAACGATAAAATCAAAGGAGTTACGATTTTTTGAAAACTCTGTTTTTGACAGTATCTCTGGCAATTTTACTGAATAATGATGCTGACAAGTACGTTAAACTGCATGTCAACGATGCCTGCCCGCTGCGCAGTGCTGCGCACTGCTTGCTCTTTTAGAAAAAAAAATTAACTCCTTATGCTTGCTAAAGTCGAATCCCAGATCACGTGATTGCCCCTGATCCTTAACCCTACAAGTGTTGTTCGACAAAAATTTTGTCGGTATTTTTCCATTTTTAACGCAATAATGCACCGTGAATAAAGGCATCAATTATTGATACAGTACAGTAGTTATACTTTCCCCCCAGTTTATATGTCACCTGTGATAATACTTGGCTAACCTAATTCATCCCCAACCCATGAAAAAAAGTCCATTTTTTCATGGTCACGAGTATTGTAAATAAAATACCAAAATACTTTTTGATTAGTAAGTTCCAAGTGAATATTCAGTAAAATGTATTGTGACTAGATTTTTAAAACTTGGATTATCGAATATGATCTATTTTGTCTTAAAAAAAAAATCACAGTTATATAATTAACAAAATAATGACCAATATAAGCTCCATCTACAGCACCTGTTTAATATGTTTTATAGTTAATATTTCAATTCACTAGTAAAAGTGAACCATTTTTTTCTCCGGGGAAAAATGTGTGGGAAAAATGTGCTCGTTTTTACTACAAGAGAGCAACAATATTTAAATAATAACATGGAAATAGAGCTATGAAACGGTGTACGAGCACTACGGAAATAATTTTCTGTCAATATAATAATAACTATTAATTACTCAAGCAGTATTGAGTTTTTAGAATGAAGATCGAAAAACAACCATAATTTATACTGCGAATACTTTGAGGCTGCTTACAACATGATACATATGACAGCTTCCACTTAAGTGGGGGATATAATTACGATTACTGATAAGTCACAAACTGAAAAATAAAACATATCGCAAATCCTCTTTCCACGGTGATTGAAACAAATCCCTTTAATAACGCGGATCTGGGCAGTGGATTGAATCATGTTTTTTATCTCAATCCAATTGGAAAGAGACTTCTGTTTCAGGCAGTCGTTCTGTTTTTATATTATATAAAGCATAATACTGCTTTAAGTTTATAATTTCAGTCAGGAAAATTGTTATAAATTTTAAAATAATACGAGGAAAATAATCTTTTTTAGAAATGATTAAAGAGTATTGATAAATTTCCTGAGGTGCTGGTTTAAAATAATAGAACACTGGCAGAAGAAGTTGCCCTGCTGTCTGTAGCACCACAGTCTCGAACCTTAAATTGGAAATGTATTTGTATGTATCTTAAGTGACTCTCTTGGCAAGTTTTTATAGATCAGTGCAAGTACTGGAATTTTTTCACATTACTTTGGAATGGTTTTGTAGTAATCCAGTTTGGTTTTAATAGTTTAATATTTGTTTAAGGACTATCTTCTATGGGGACTTTTATTTATATTTCGGTATTAAAAATATACCTTAAAATAACTTTTTTTGGATAAGATGCTTAGCACATTTGGAGATGAAACGTATCATATTTATCTTTTTTTATTCTTGGAACTGCCAGTTTTCCGTTAATTACCTCCTAGTTTATATTCCTTATTAATATAATCCAAAAATAAACATTCTGGAATATTTTTACATTTCTCTTTTTAGGAATTTTACTCTATGTATATCACGTGCTTTTTAAATACTTAACTGGTTATTGGACATCGTGAAATTTACTCTTTTTTAATATGTTAGCTGCTAAGAATGGGGGGGGGTTGACCATAGCGTGTGGGGTTGCCGTTGTGTTATCAATGGTTCATATGCCTCGTTTTGGTGTCTTTTTTTAATAGATTTTGTGGCATCGTATTCAACGGAAAAGTAACAGGTTTATGTCATGTACATGACAATCGTATTTTATTGGACCCTATAAGGATAGTTTTAGTACAAATATAACTTCGAAATGGATTTAAATTGAATTGAAAAACACATTTTATGAAGGTGACGTTCGCGAAAGAAGAGTTTAGTATTTCAAACGGCGGACAAGGCGAAGTTAGTCCGTGAACAGCTCGAGGGAAAGTTCTTGCTCCGAAAACATTCTTGAAGTTTTAAAACAGGTTTACTATTTGATATATTGTTAGAATATGATAAAGAAGTAACAATCTTTCATTCTTGGGTAAATAGGCACAGTTTTTATGGTGGAAATCGTTTTATAATTTTTTTAAAGTACTAAAATTGAATTGACTTAATTTCCTTGAATCATAAAATAACAATATTTAGAGCCCACCTCAAAGAGAATAGACTGAAACAAAAAGGTTTTGTAAGCGTGATAATTAAAATAATAAAACAGTAAAACAGTATATCTTTTTAATTGTTAATAGAGTTTGTTTTAGTGGTTTAACTAATGAACGTGGAATACAGTATTTGACATTATACGATTAATCTTAAATTTTTTTTTAATATAGTGAAAAATGTAATATTGCTATACGAATCGTACATAAAACCAAATTTTAATACATACATTAAATTTTATTTTTTAATTAAATAAAAAAAATATTATTTTAATACAATTTTAAATAAATAATAGTTTTTAAGTTAGCAATAACAATAATTCATGTGAGTCCAAGAGTAGCTCTAAGTTTGAACAACCAATACTAAACAACATAACTTGTTGAAATCTGAGTAATACGGGACTGGTAATACTAGAAAAATGAAGTAATTATTTAACTAGATACTTTTTAAACCTGGATGTAGTGTAAGATTGAAAGGGGTTCTTTGTAACTGAACACTGCCTAGGGTTAGTTCTATTTGTGTAGTTTTATAATTATAGAGTCAGTTTGTTTATATATTTAATATATAATTTTAAAATATGGTTTGGTAAAACAAAAATTGCTGGAAAAAGTGGTTTCTATCCAAAAATAGTAGTGCAGTGGACCGTCAAACATGTGTGTTTGCTGTTAAACATTATTTCAATTCGAAGGAATCTGTCATCACTGTTCAACGAAGCGTTCGTACAGAACGACGTGTCTACTGTCGAGCGTAATTTTTCTATACCTGATCGCAAAACGATACTTCATTGGGTAAACTCGTTTCGTACAACAGGATGAGTTACAAGGAATAAATCGACTAATCATAGTCGTATGGCACGAACTCCGCGAAATGTTGACAGTGTCTGAAGGCCTCAACGCTCGTCTAGTCGTCTAGGGACATGTATCGCGCATCCTGGACACGTGAGTTTGAAATTCCATTCTTACAAGATTTATTATTATTGTTCAGAAGCTACGCGAACGTGACTTTTGATTAAATGAAGGGTGTTTTCGAGTGAATGCCTAACGTCGTTGCAAATGACAATGCTGTTTTCATGATTAGTGGTGAAGCTCACTTTCATTTAAATGCATCTGTAAAGAAGCAGAAACTATCGCTAATAGACTCCTAACAAACAACCCACAAGAAATGAATCAAAAACATGCATAGTCCTAAAGTTACGGTGTGGTTTATGGTCTCGAAAATGTATATCGTTGGACCTTATTTTTTGAAGAGGGTGGTGTAACGGACACAGTTAATTCTCAACGTTATATGCTACACAAATTTGTGCTGCCACAACTTGAAGTTTTTGGGATCTACAGGGCAAGAATACGGTTTCAAGTTGATGGAGACACAAACCTAAACGAGAAATTCATCTACGAAAAGTTATATGAGAAATGTTTCCTGATTCAGGTGATTTCACGTATCGGCGATCTCCATTAGCCTGCACGCTCGCCAGATTCACCAACGTGCGATTTCTTCTTATAGGATCAGATGAAATACAAAATTTACTGTCGTAAATCTCTTTCACTTCGAAGACTTAAAGGCTTCAATACATGAAGAATTTGCTGCAGTGTCACGTTGATAAAAGATATGGAGAACTTTTAAGAGAGTATTTTAATTGAGAGTAACAGTTTACTAACACAGATGAACGCCATATTTCCGGACGTTATCTAAAGAAAAACAAAGGGCTATGAATTTCTTTATGCTCAATTCTCAAGTAGGGTTGTTTTCTGATTGTTTTTGCGTAAGTAAAACTATGATTTAAAATAAACTTATCTATATCATTTTATAATACATACATTCTTTGCGCAACACTGTAGTAAAAAGTTTCTTATAGCCTGTGCAAAATAAATTAGATACAGTTTTTATTAACTATGTGCTACAATTTATGTAAATTTTGTATAAGTAAAATTCAACTCATATTTCTAAAATATTTTAGTATGACGTCTTAAACATAATTTATATATATATATATATATATATATATATATATATATATATATATATAACATCTATAGCCTATGAGGCCTATGAGAAACGTTATCTACAGGAAAAGTAAGAGAAACTATGAAAGTAATCAGGAAGCTGCTGAACTATAGCCGTCTCTGCAAACTATAACTATTGCCAGTAGTGAGATATATGGGAACACGTTAATAAATTACCGTGGATCTTTTGATATTTGAGTTTTCCTAATTATGTTTATTTATAAATATCAGTATTTACACTATATTTCGTAAATTTTTTGTATTAAATTGTTAAATAATTAGTGCTAATTATCTTTTATCAATTAAATCAGATATATTGAAATTCGCCCGAATAATCTTCCTCCTCCCATGGTTTTGATTATGGACTAGAAGACGTTTTTTATTAAAACTCTTCAGGTCATGTTGGTTAGTAAAAACAATATTATATTAAAACGGTTTTATATGACCTAACGAATCCACACTGTAGGCAATTTATTTCTATATCTGCCATTTTAAACCTTCGTGGGGCGAATTGCATACAAATAGCTATTATAGGATTTGAATCAAGATGAACAAACTATTGATGCTGAATCAATGAATGCAATAGTACAAAGAGGCATTCACACTACATTTCTGCAAGGATTGCATACAGGACAGTACAATAACAAAATACAGGAAACAATACAACCCCAGTGTACGTCACGTACAGGCTTATACCACACAATACAATCCCATCTGCTGGTATAAAAACAGTAGATCCCCCTTATGATTAATGGATACCTATAACTCGAATATGACAGTTTAATTCTGTTGCGTACACAAGTTTTGATATTGTAGGAACTTCTAGCCTAATTTATGAAAACGTTTATATTGCCTACACAATTTTAAACTTGTGCTTCACATAAATTAAATATAAATTTTCTTTGAGGAAATACAAATTTAATTAGTTTTCTCTTTCATGTATAACATAACGGATATTGGTTGTCATAACAGTTTATACAAAACTGTTTTGGCTTTTAAAAACACTTTTATGGTTTAAATAAAACAAAAAAATGGCCCTCAATCTAATCCTCTTAGATGTAGTCAAACGTTAGTTTCATGATTAGTGTGTAGAGAAAAGAAATCCGTCTAGGAATACGACCTCGCAATATAGTCCGATCAATTCAGTTATTTCTGGGTAAATAACCCTTAAAGACCAAGAGATTTCACTACCCAAGTGTTTCCAAAGCTGGCATATTCAAACTGAAACTGATCGTGAGTTACGAGTTCTCATATCCCGGAAAACATTAACGACGCTCCAACAGACTACCAGCTCTCAGCGGAGAGACTGCTTACGTTAGGAGCACAAGCAGATCAAGATCTTCCACAATCTGAGAGTTCACACTTACAATTAATCCTTAGAAACAGTGTCCTCTCAGACCACTGTAAGCTGCCTAATGATAGGAGTTCACAGGAGTAAATATCTCGCAAAAGTTGGAAATCACCATAGATTAGGAAATGTAGATGCCAAGCAGCTTTCTTAAGACGGAAGATTATGCTACACTAGAATGTGTAGTAGGTTTCGATATCAAATGAGCTAGAAGATCGTAAAAGTTTTCAAAAGTCTGAGAAATACAATATGCAGGGAAATTTCGTGTTATATGAGAATCTCATAGTTTGAAGCTCTTTCCCACATAACAGTCAGGATTTTATTAGTATGAAAACTGTATTAGTATGAGAATTAAAAGAGAGTCGCATAGCCTTGCTACTGGCAGGTCAACGAGACTGCTTGGAGAAAATGTTTGACGGATAGGAGATTGCTACAAATCATTGAGTTACGTTTCTGAATCAAAATTTTATTAATGATATTTCCTGAGCGTTTTTAAGTTGGAATCTAGAACATCACATAGACTAATCTACCTACCAAAATAAAATAAATCTCCCCTTTATGAAAAAAGGCTGCAAAAACTAGAGGCCATAATTTTACATTTGACCGGGATATATCAGTTGACGTAATATAGGGGAGGTTACGAGCAGTCAAATACTAGAAATACCCCCCTTAGGAGGTATAAGGTGGTCTGATGAAACTTGAAAATGAAAATCACTCCTACTAGAAACCGGGAGCTCTCAGACGCCTGTACCTTCTATAATTTGATTGCTACTAAAGTGCATCACTTGTTATCTATATTGTTTAGCTATAATTAATTTAAATACATACTTGTAGTAAACCAAAAAAAACTTTATATATATATATTATATATATATATATATATATATATATATATATATATAAAATGAATGTTTAGTGTATCTCCTTTATACAATCGTAAAATATTTCACCGATCACTATGAACATTTGCATGAACCAATATAATAACGAAAGGGCCCATTCCTGTTCCCCTTCCCTTGTATGTCCGCCATCTTGTTTTAGCCAGCCGTCACGATTGCCATTGGCTAGTCCCTCTGGTCAGTCGTAGGTGGTCAGTAGACGAGTGAAGACGACGCATTGTGACCTGTATTCCGTAGTAGTTTACTTTTAATGATTAGTGTTTTGTATAGTTTTGTATTAAGTGCATGTCTTTAGTGTTAGTGAAAGTTGACAACAACATGTAGGTTGTGATTCCTGACTTAGGCGTGCCACAACGCTTTAGTAAGATTTGTTTATTTTAACTTAGTTTGTAATTATGTATTAGGTTAGTTCTTTACCTGAAGAAGAGAGATCAGATTGCAGATCTCGAAACGTAGTGTTACTGTTTTCTTGTTTCACTGAAACGATGGCAAATGTCCGGAAAAATCCTGTTTCCTTCACAATCCTTCCATCGTCAAAAATAACCTTTAAACAAAGAATTTGTATGTAACTGTATTTTTCCACGTAGAAGGTTTATTTGCTATGTATGCCCACTGAAGTAACTCGCCACCAGGCGGTGCTGCAAAAGACAACAGTTTTAAAAGCACCTGCACATTATTAACTGCAATTACGAGACTGTTACGTATATTAAATAGCCAAAACGATATTTGAAGGCACTCATTTATGATGTATATTTGTCTTTAAAATAAATTTCTGGTTGAACTTAAAGCTCATTTTATAATAAAGTATATGTAAGTGTACAATGGATCTAAACATTCACATTTTACGGATGTTCTTGATCATTAAAAACAAGGTAAACTCTACATCGGCGTTGGAAATATCATTCACTTGAACCAGAAGTGCTCATATACTGTACAGGCAAAGCTTACGAAAAGCGTGCGAAGCCGCGGGAAGCAGCTAGTTATAGATAAATATACAGTGTCTAAAAAACGTCCGAGAACGGCATTTTATTTTTGAACTACTCCAGATAAAGCAACGAAAACTTTACACATACGTACTATATCTAAAATCTACTTCTATCCATATATTGTATCCATCATACTGGGGATGGTCTAGAAGGAGTTATTAGAAAAACCTTGAATAAGAGCATAGGTCGACCGAGCTATGCATTAAATTAATGGTCTTTTAGAAGACGCATTGTAACAAACCTGACCTTGAAAGATTGATACTGGCCAAAATGGCGGAGGTTTAAAGTTACAAACTTGAGCTTGCTGAATAAGCTTTGTTGTCATTTTTAAACTATAAAAACCTTACAGTATACGTAAGATTTATTTCTGCATATGTATACCGTAAGCTTATACAACCTATGGCGGTGATCTTATAAAGCCTAAAATAAATATTGACGTTTTTAATATAACTCCTCTGTAGATTAAACAGCAATGCACGGTAGAATAAGCAAGCTGTTTATTTGTTTCACCTAAGTACTTACCCTCTATATCAATAGACATAAAAAATCTTATAAAACTAATTAAAAGTCATATTAAGAGATGAGAAAGTGCTCACCAGTACATAATCGCATTACTGCCAACTTATTAAGCCAAAATTTCCTCTCTCCCGAGGGTGGAAGCACTCCCACTTGAGTATAGCACGGTCTGTCGCACATTGAGCAGGATACACTGGCTGGAACTCGAGAGCCTGTGATTAGTCTTCATGTAAACGAATATAATCACTTTGTTTGATGGATGTGCCTCTTTTTATTAATACTCAGTCTTTCAAACAAAAACAATCACATGTTTCATTATTTTAATATTTGTATAGCACTGGAAGCATAGACTAAATTTTAAAGTAACAGTACTTGTTGTTTTAAACATCTATGTAATCAGTGGTGAGCACAGATACTATCCCGATTAATTAATTACGCTGTCTTATTAAAAGCACTATTTCGATTTTAAATTTGAGCAAATATTGAAAATGTAGTACTTGATACTTTCTAACTTTAGCACCAGATTTTAAGACTTTTATAAAACAAGTCTTAGCTGGTTTTTCTACAGAAGTACTTTATATAAACTCAAATACAAAACCAGAAGTAACTTAAACCGGAATAAAATGCCCTGTTCATAGGTACATACAGACTTGGTTATAGACTTGTAATTTTTTATGAAATCATAAAATCACACCCTATTCCACTTCAATCCTGTTTATTCAAAAGAAAGTATGAATTATAACTTCAATTTATGACATTTACCCTTATCATCGTATAATTTTAGGGTGAGTTTAAATCACTTAACTAACTTTGTTGTATATGTGTTCAGATAACAGTACTTCATCATGTCCGATAATTACTGGGTAGTAAATACTTTATTTTTTTATGAAAAAAATATTTCCATATGTAATTATTGTATTGTAGCACACCTTTTGTGACAAATATTTGTATGTAACCTTATCTTTAAAAATAGTTTTTATCTCTTTTGTTCTCAAGATGCGTTCTTAAATTAAGGCTAAAGATGAAATTCAGTTGACTTGGTAATTTTTCCTTTTCACACAAAAGTTACGAAGACGTGTCGTATCAACAGGTTTCCAGATTATTCACTTCAGGTTGAAACATTAAGAAGATTGATGGAGTAAAACTTTGGTAGGTAAGAATATTTTAACGGTTTCGGAAATAATTGTCAAAGATTTTTGTTACCGAAAAAGAAACAACTACACGAACAATTTTGAGCAAGTAAATTAAAATAAGCTAATTTTCTTTTGAATGAATTGAATATTTACTTCAAGACATTCTTGACAACGTTATACACAATCCTGAGGAGGATTTTTTTTATAGTTCTTTGTTCAGTTTGCATTAATGCCCCGATGAACAAAATATATTTACATACTCAAGGCTGAGTAGCCCGCTTCGGTTATAAATCCTCTATTTTAGTACGTTGCAGTTTTATTTCAGTCCAATGTATTTCTATTATCATAGTTAGGTTTACCTAACTACTATCACCAAAACGAAATATACAAATATGCAGTTCTGAGAAAGCGACTTATTTGAAAATAGCAATGGTTTTATTATATCGATAAAATTTTCGATCAACAGTGATTACATAAAAGATGGAAATACACATATCGTTACTCTACGCTTTCCCGCTATAAAATTGAATAAATTGGAAATCTTTTAGTTAGTTAAATATATTTTTATGTTGTCACATTGTAATTTTTGTGCATACAAATTTATGACAATGTCACATTTTATATCTGGTGAATAAGCCCAAAGGGAGTTTTCAGTGCCGGTGGGGCGTAGCTCAAAGGGATTTTCGAAATAGAAATAGGCCTACATAGCTGTGGTCTATAATCCTTGTATAAGCTAAACACCATCGTCATAGATGATAAACGAAGTTCTCAAATTTAATGTCACAATATCTTATAAAAAACAGCTTTTAATTGCGTTACAATGCGTTTGCTGATTTACAGTAACGATATGAAGATATCGCTTACGTACAAACGCAATTCTGTTGTCTATGTCGTCTACAATAACTAATACTGCGTTTAATTGTTTGATCCTTCTCAATTCCAGGCTAGTTAAAGAAACGTTACACAACAGATAGACGCGACTATGAATTTTTTTTAATTAAACGCATCCCTGTAATGTTTAAAAACACAATGTAAATCCACCTTGCTTTTGTCAATAGAACTTTAAAGTTTAAACCATCAAAAGTTTCTGTATATACAAGGTAGGAGTACTCACCACCACATGTCACGTAACAGACTTGCATGCAAACTTAAAAATGTATAGTTCATTCCATTCTTGAGATGCCCTGCGGATAAAAGTATTGATAACCTTAAAGAAGTTTTTAGAGTCCCTCCGGCAGGTAAAAGTGAAACTGCGTCACCCTTCTGAACGTAGCCTGCAATGAAGCTCAAACAAATTCCATGGCTGGACATTCTTCTTCATAAAACTAACTCTTCCCTTCCATAAGTTTGGAGCAAAGTTAGAAAGTCAACAGATATATTGTTTTAGATTTTTAGCAAAGTAATGCTCTCCCATGTGCGTTCGTTAAATTAGGTTTTAAAGTAGTGATCAAATAATAAATGGCACGGTGAGCTAGCAGAGTAGAACAACGCAACAGTGCGCTGAAATCAAATCTTGTCACCAAATTTTCTGCTATTTTCTGGTTGTCACCACAGTTACTCACTAGTTTAATGTAAAATGATTCGCTGACGTAGATAAATCACACTCAGTGACTTGCATCTTTTTTGAACTCAGTGTTTCTCATTTAGAAATGAAAGTCAAAAGGTATGTTCGTATGATTCAATCGCAATGTCTTGTGAACAGACGGACAGACAGAATTACAATTGTTCCACCCACACGAGTGATGTGCTTCGCTAAAGCAGCGAGGCACTCGAACAAATTTAAAAAATATTTGCATATGATATATGGAACAATATAGTGCTTTTATCTTTTAATTGTATAGTGTAACCGCTTATTTAACAACTTAGTTACAAATCGTAATAGACAAGTTTGAAAAGCTAAGTTATGTTTGCTTACACTGAAAACCGTTTGGACTATCTATATTAAGCCAAAGACTTGTAAACAGACCATATACATTTTCATATACTATAAAAGCCATGAATTTAATATTTTTAAGATGATCTTCCTATAGAGTACAATTATGTAGCAAAAGCAATAAACGTGTTTGCATGGATTAGCGAGTTTAACTACGGCAGTAAATGTAACATTGTTTTACTGCACTACGTGACTGAGTTATTGCTTTAGTTTTATGTCAATATATTTCTCCTGATTAACCGATTTAATATATCTAACCTGCTCCAAATAAGTGATATAGGAAATATTTAGCATAAAAATTAATCAGTTAACACTGATCGTTACTTCTTGTAATATAAATATTATACTATGTGGATTTATATAGAATAAAATATGAAAATACCTACGAAAATATAACGAACGTAACGTGCGTAACAAATATGACGTAATAGAATAATATAACGTACGAATAGACCATAAAAATTAATATGGAGTAAAATTAAAATATTTCAGAAATTTAAAAATGTTTGTATTAAAATTTAGCTTAAAATTAGTACACATTGGTTATTAAAAAACTATATAGCGATAATTTAGTACGTCGAATATTTACAAATCACTAAACATTTACTCAAACTTTCCTTAAGTTTACATTTCCAGAACAACATTATCTAGAGTCATATATGAGACATTTACATTTTATGTAACACACCAAGATTACTATAAAAATAATAAATGGTTTGCTATTATTTTACAATATTGCCCTACGATATTCAAAAGAAAACGTAGTATATTTAAATTTTATTTAGCCGAGTTTTTATACGTTTTCTAATTAATTACGTTGGTTACTATTGCAGGGAAACACTATTTAATCGAAATATTTTCTTTCCTTTGCATTATATCAGGTGGCGAAAACAGTTTTATGAAACGGTAAAGAACTTTTTCTCTTAGAAATCCACAGAATCGTTTTAAATATGATAAAATTAAATAAAGTATTGAAAATTATTTTCTACACATTTCTAAAATACCTATATCTAAATCTGTATGTATTGTCTATAATTGTTTAAGCCAATGAACTATGCAAATAGCTTAAGAAATATTTCTTCTAATAATATTGATGATGTATAAGGAATGCTTATTATCATAACAATATCTGTGGAATGTTTCCCTAAGGATTGTTTAAGCCAATGAACTATGCAAATAGCTTTAGAAATATTTCTTCTAATAATATTGATGATGTATAAGGAATGCTTATTATGACAACAATATCTGTGGAATGTTTCCCTAAGGATCACGCAGACCTCAAAGGGCAAACACAAGGCAGGCACTGAGTATTCACTGGGGCCTCGTCTCCTCCTGATATAGACAATATTGTGTATTGACATTTTCTGATACGTCTTATGAGTGCCTTCAGTATTGCATGAGGCCTCGTCTCCTCCTGATATAGGCAACATTGTGTATTGACATTTTCTGATACGTCTTATGAGTGCCTTCAGTGTTCCATGAGGCCTCGTCTCATTCTTACAGGGAAATCTTTGTATAGATTGTCTCTGATACCCTGACAATTCAGTATTCCTTGCATTTCGTCTTGTCGTTTGTTTTCAAAATGGGCAGGGCCAAAACCATAATTATAGAAATTCTTTCTATTTTCAAAGCAAACCCTTTCATTGGAGTTTCTTTATGTGAATGTCTAAGCCAGCCAACATTTTTCTTTTATGTTAAATAAGCTTTTTATTAATTGCTCCAACTGAATTTCATACATTTAAAAGAAAGTCTGAGCGTACAAATATATTTTAGATATACTTGTATATTTTCTAAATATGTGCTAAAAACTTTTATAATAATCAATCGTAATTTCCAGAATATGTAGTAGACGTCACTGGAAATGAAAATAAGACGCAAAAAACTTTAAATATTCTGTGCATTTTAACTATTTAACAAAGTAATTGTCGCTTCAATAGAATTGTACCGTTAAAAATATATGAGGCTGAATTGCTTTTCCAAAAAGATATTCCTAAATAAGTAAAATATTGATGGAGACAACTAAAAAAATTTAATAATTATTTATATATTATAAAGTTGAACGTTTTCCTTCAAAATGATGATAAATATATTGAAGGAACAAGGGTTTTGGAATATAGGGATAAGATAAACTTTATGATAATAGCGCCTAAGCAACGAGACAAAGTAAACTGCCCAGCGGATTTTCTTTCACAAGCATACATCGTGATATAGGGTTTATTTATAGCAGTCTTTCTTTATAACAGAATCCTGAACTTAAGGATGTCATAATAAATCTTGCGCTATTATTGTTACCATGTTCAAATTATCATTTCATTTTCACGCTGTACAGCCGTTTGATAAAAAGAGAAAAACCTTTGTCTGCACAATTTGTGTGTAAATTAGTATTTTTCCACTAATAGAAATAAATAAATAGTTCTAAATACAATTTGGACCTCAATAAAATTCATATCTAATGATTAAAACTATTAAGTCAGTAATATAGATTTTAAATAAACATTAAAATCATCCCAAACGTAATTTATTTTTTTATATTATTTACCTTATTTGTTAAACCAACATTTCTTCTTGTATTCTTGATAGGCTTGACAATTATTCTATATTGATATCGGTTTTTTTTAGCGTTTTAATATAAAGGTATTTTGCATATGATTTTGACCTCTGATGAATAATTGTTAAAGTAAGAGAAACTTCTCTGTATACAATTGTGCTTAGTAGCAAAGAAAAGTCTATTATGCAGCAATTCCCATTAGCTAAGAGAAGCATTATCAGGAGTTTGCGGACTAAGACTTTCTTAAAAAAACAATTCCAGTAACTTAAGTGCAACAAGGGTTATTTGGAGGTAATTTAAGAGGAAAATAACGAATTACTGCTGTTATAATAGTACGTACCACTTTAAATTCAAACCACCTCCTCACATGAGGTGATTAGATGAATGGAAGGACGCCATTTCAATGTCAATAACAGAGGAGTTTCGGGATAACGCGATATGCAAGCTGTCGAAATATTGTGATTTGAAGGCGAACCAAAACAAACCGGATTATTTTATATTCGTTACTTGGCCACGTTTACTCATCCCATACTTTTGGGATGTTGAATACCCCTTGTAAAATACCTAAATTGACGGAAACATAATATAAAAGGGAATAAGGAATTAATGGCGATTATTAATTTGTTTGTGAGACAGTTTTTAGCAAAGCTATATCACTCTATTTTGTAAAAATAAATATATTAAATTAAAAAAAAAAACATTTTACATAGAACGCATTATTTCCCTTTTTTGTGTAAAAGGAAGGCCTTTACCACTAGTGCGATGGGACAAACATCGTGTCAAAATCGGTAATTCAGTACGAAATTCATATTAGAAACATAGATGTCAAATGATATTTTACCTAAAATTTTAAATAGCAAAATATATAACCGAAACGGTAGAAAGTGCCTAAACAATCGGTAATTACTTAGTTTAAGAATATGTTTGCATCTTTATGTGCACTATGTGAAAAAGTAACCATTTAAAAACAAATTTACAGAGTAATGTGCTCTACACCATCCCATAAAAAAGGCCAATCAGAATGAAATATTGTTTTAAAAAATGGGTTCATTACTCCATTTTAGTTATAGTGGACATTTTCTCCATATTTTGTTCTGCTTATCTTGTGTTTAGAGTATTAACTGTCCAATGTACCTATACCACCGGTTAAAGGGAGAAGAGTTATCAATACATCAAGAAAAATATTTGCTATTGTAATTGTCTATTCCAGAATTAATTCAACTATCTACGGTTTATGGCTGTGAAGGACACAGTTATTTTTTAACTGCAGTATTACGAACAATGTATGAAATCACCACTACTTTTAAGTATATATGTTTTATAGTACAGGGCATTTCAAAAAGGACTTTACAACTTTGAAAAATCACATAAATTTTATTAAACAAGGTACAGAGTTGGTTTTGGTGTTATTTTAAACGAAAAAACTTCAAATTTTTTTACCTTAAGCTAAACATGTTCTATGTGGCTTCCGACTCTGCAGACATCCCATCGGTAGTCGATCTTCCCAGACTCGCACTAGCATTTCAGGTGTAACTTGCTCAGCAGCAGCGTAAATTCTTGCTCTAAGTTCAGGTAGAGTGGCCGGCAAAGGGAGGTACGTACACCATATCTTCTTTTATGAAACCCCAGAAGAAAAAATCTAGCGGTTTCAGGTCGGGGAAACAGGGCGGGGGCATGCAATTGGCGCATCACGGCCAATCCATTAACCTGGGAAGCGGTCATTTAGAAAATCCCGGACGTCAGTCAGATAGTGTGGTGGTGCGCCATCTTGCATAAAGAAAATATTTCGTTTCTCGGTCATCCTCATCGATCTGTGGTATTAAAATTTGTTGCAACATATCAAGGTACACTATCCCATTCATGGTTCTCTCTTGAAAAAAAAATGGGGACGTACACTTTCCTCTTGCTCAACGCACAAAACACGTTCACTTTAGGGCTATCACGAATATGTTGTAATGTTTCATGTGGGATTTTCGCTGCCCCAAATCATACAGTTATGTGTGTTTACCTTGCCACTTAAGTGAAAAGTGGACTCGTCAGAAAAGATTATGTTGTCCAAGAAATGTTCATCATCATCCACTCGATGTAACATATCTACACAGAAGTTCCTATGGGCAATATTATCAGTGTCTATTAATTGCTTGTAAAAGCGAATATCGGTAGGTTTCAAGTGCAAACGATTTCTTAACACACGCCAAACCGTCGTATGTGGTACTTGCAGCTCACGAGATGCACGCCGGGTCGATTTCGTAGGGCTATTTACAAAACATTGTCTCACTTGCTCAACGACTTCGTTAGATGTGTTTCGACGACCTGAGGATTTTTTTATGTTTTTATGTTTCACTGAGCACCCTGTTTCTACAAAAACAAACTATGCCACTCATAAATTGTAGGCCTACTAGGAGGATCTTTAGCGTACTTGGTACAAAAATTACGCTGAACTGTACGCAAACTTCGATTCTACAAACCAAAACACACAACTAACACGCTCCCACCTCTACTGTGGAACCTAGTAGTAGATGGTCTACTTGAGGACCTTACTAACAACGGAATTTATGTCCAAGGATATGCAGACGACATAGTCCTTATGGTACAGGGAAAATATACAAATGTTGTTGTTGATATCATGAATACCAACCTTCAACATGTACACAACTGGTGTCAGGGAGAGGGACTGAAAGTAAATCCCTCTAAGACAGTAGTTGTACCATTCACTAGGAAAAAGAACCTAGAGTCTCTTTCTAGGCTGAAACTCGCATCCACTCAGCTGGAGTGGTCAAAGACAGTCAAATATTTAGGACTGACTCTAGATCCATAAGCTTACGTGGAATGATCATCTTAATAATATCCTGCACAAAGCAAAGTGGGCGCTCATGACGTCCAGGAGACTTGCAGGATTCTCATGGGGCGTAAAACCCCACATAGCACTATGGCTTTACAAAGCAGTTGTAAGGCCTCAAATCACTTATGGTTCATTAGTCTGGTGGACAAAGGTGAATCAGGTAACTGCCAAAGCCAAGCTTGAAAGCTTACAAAGGCTTGGCACAATCTTTGTAACCGGAGCATTCAGGAGCAGTCCCTCAGCGACCCTCGAGGTGGCTTTAGGACTTCTACCTCTTGATGGTCCATATAAAAGCTGAAGCGCGTAAGTCAGCTTATCGGCTGATGGTTGCTGGCTTGTGGAGGAATGGCGCGTCTAACGCGAGCCATGGCGCCATCACTGAAGCTGTAAACCCAAGCGCTATTCTCGAAATGGTCTCCGACACAATGAGAACGGAGAGTTCGTATTCAATAAGCCATTCTCTGTTGACTACTTCTACTCCAGAGATGAGTGGAAATCGCAAGATAACATCCCAACAATAAGAAAGAGCTTTGTCTGGTACACGGATGGCTCGCTTATTAAGGGTAGAACTGGATATGGAGTGTTTAGTCAATCCCCTAGAACTGCCCTTAGCGGCAGTTTGGGTCGGAACTGCTCCATATTTCAAGCCGAAATCTATGGTATCCTAGCCTGTGCCAACCTAGGCCTCACCAGAAGGTACCAGGGAATGAACATCTGTATAATGTCAGACAGTCAGGCAGCTCTTAAAGCTCTTGACTCCAACAGCATTTCATCCAGGCTTGTGTGGGAGTGCTTTAACACTCTCTGCAAGCTTGGATCACGCAACTGTGTGCGTCTTGGTTGGGTACCGGGCCACACAGGCATAGGTGGCAACGAATGCGCCGACAGGCTTGCCAAAAGCGGAGCAAGCATGCCATACATCGGTCCAGAACCGAGTTGTGGTATAAGCAAGTCAGCCGCTTACCAAAGTATAAACAAATGGTCCAGGAAGACACACCGCGTGCGGTGGCAGGAGTCACCAAGGACAAGCACTCGGCAAAAGACTGCTTGCCGATTCTAGCTCCGGATTCACCAGATGGCTGATGGGGCTTGGGCAGGGAATCGGGTTAAGCAAGTGATTGCCTTGATCACTGGACACGGCCACTTCAGGAAACACCTAAACACTCTAGGTTTACGAAATGAGGCCTCGGAGTGTAGGACTCTGCAATAAGTCTGAAGAGACTGCAAAACACATAATACTGGACTGTGAGAGACTGGGAGCAAGGAGAAGGGCTCTTTTCGGTGACAAACAACCAGGCGACGAACCAGATGCTAGTATCGGGGAAAAGCTTCTTAGCCTAATTAAGGGCACGAAGATAGGCTTACCCCTCTAACATCAAAGGGGCACACAATAAGCTCAGGTTGACGTGTGAGGATCTATGAATCCACCCCAATATCCCAAAGGAAAAAAAAAAAAAAAAAAAAAAAAAAAACACGCTCCGGTCCAGTGAAGGCAGCCATGTTTAACGTAACTGTCACTAGCGCTTGTGCGGCGCGATTAGGGACTTGCCGGACTACGCGAGTCAAACCTTGAACTGTTTTCCTTTAAAACAACACCAAAACTAGCTCTCTACCTTGTTTTAATAAATTTTATATAAATTTTCCAAGTTGTTAAGTCTTTTTTTGAAACGTTCTTATTATTATTTACAATTCGTTTAGTACTTTTGTTAATTTATTTAAAGAACAAAACACAACAAGTAGGGTAACAACTACAAAACTTTTACCTGTCCAAAATTTTATACGATAGAGTAGAATAAAGTACTTAAAAGAATAATATTAAAGTGAATTTAAGGAGGGTTTTCACCTCATGCTTACTATAAAAAAAGTGGACTAATCATATTCACTCTATTAAGGACCCATTATATTTTTAACAATGGAACGAAATTGAAATTATTCAAGAATTTTCATTTATATAAAAATATTAATAACGACTCTGTCTCTTATTTTACAAAAATTAAAATGGGTCGTGAAAGGAAGCTGTCGAGTTGAGTAAAACACTGTTGAACCTTTCCTCCTTGAAAATGATGTTTAGATTGTGAGTTGAAAAATGTCAGAAGCTTTCTTCTTGACATCATATTTTCTTCATTATTTAAAATCTCTCACCTATTTCACGTTATTTGGCTTTAACTTCAATTAATTCAGAATAATAGTTTGACTTCTTTAAGTAGTGTACAATTAGGGGAAAATATTTAGTTTAGGAACGTTAGTACAGACAGTAGTACTTCAGCGGCAATGATGAAATTGAGTATAATTGGAAAATATATAAATTAGAAATAGATGCCATCAAATCATTCATAAAAAAAGATGTTGCAGACATTAATTTGCTTAACATACTTTATTAATGGACGCCAAATAGGCCTAAACACTCGGCTCTGTTTTTCTTTATGCTCTAATTCAGCCAAAAAGTACAGGGTAGGTAATCTTTTGTTCTTTTGCGCATATTTTCTTCAATTGTGTATATCACCGAAACAACTGCCAGGAAGGATTAAAAAGAGTTCTTGGATTTTCGAATCTCTAATTCCTGGTCTATCTTGACGAATATGGCATGCTGGAAAATCATTCCTGTCTATGCCCTGATAAACATAATTAATTAGAGCGATTTCGCCGTCCACGTTAGTGTACGATAATACATTTGTTACGAGCTGGAAAATTGCTACATTCTTTAAATATCCTTCCTCTACAGGGCATCTTATTTCCAGGTCCAATAGAGCAATAACTATCCTTCTATAGGTACCAGAAGGTTATTATAAGACAGCTATTACTTGTTTAGGAAATGTTTACGTACGCGTCACAGTCTATGTAGCTTAGTTATATGGATTTAGATTAATTAAAATCATACTGAGGGGAATTAAAACCTTTTTCAAAGTATATTGTTTAAAATAGAATTGTGATACGTAACCTACAATATTATATAATTACAATATTAATTGGGATATTGTATTATAACTTACAATACAATACTCGAGGAATATCGAGTCCATGTTTTCTTAAAGAGATTCTAAAATTCGGTTACGAAGAAGCACTAATTAATTTCTTCTTTTGAAGTTTATTTTCGACGATCGAAGCATTGTGAAGGAAACAGGATATTTGGACATTTGCCATCGTTCAGTGATACAAAAAAATCAGTAACACTACGTTTCGAGATCTGCAATCTGATCTCTTCTTCAGGTAAATAACTAACCTATTACATAACTAAAAACTAGGTTAAAATACAAAAATCATACCAAAGTGTTGTTGACACTAATGAAGTAATTATATCGTTTCGAAATGAGGGACATCCAAACTGAAAGAATAATAAATATAGTAAATTCTAGTTGTAAAAGTATTATCAATATCTCATTTTTTTACATGATTACAATGTTTTAGAAACGATTAAGGAGTTGTCTAAACATAACGTAGCTGTCGTGGAAAGGGTTTGATCAATTTGAATGTTGAGTTTAGCTCCAGTTCGTCTTAGTGCTACGTTTGGAATCTGACGCTGTCACAGATTCCAGGAGTCAAGTCTGTGGACAAACTAGCTTGCACAATCAGCTGTCTATCTGTCAGTTAAATGCTTTTAATTGTAGAGAGAGTGATACATTGAAAAAGTGTCATAACATTTTTCAAAATAAATGCTTAGATTGTATTATTGTAGTTCTTATCCATTTTGTAAATTAATATAAAATTTTGACCAAACAGTTATATATTTATTCTGAAAACAATATTTTTTATCCCAAATATGATGAGTTATCACGTTAGATTATAATAATTATTAAATTTTAGTCCTAATAACGCCTTATATTATTATTTGTAATATTTGTTGGCAAGTAAATTAATGTAAAAAGTAACATTTTGAATAATTATTTAGTTATGTTCATGGTACTCTAACCAACTACTTAGTCCTTTAAGAGTCCAGTAGCTAAAACTCTGAACACTGCAGTAGATAATTCTCTGCTTTATAATATAAAAATAACTATCGAGCATTCCTTTTACGATAGATTCCAATAACTATAATAACTGAAGTGCATCTCACCGAGGGCCACTAGGTGTGTGTTTACAGTGAGATAATAACGTCGAAAAATCGAAGTTTCATATTATAGTCAATATTGTAGTGTATGGAATCACTCATGCTGGCAGTAATGATACACAGGTTTTTTTATATAAAGCTCCAGACAAAATACATCCTATTGCTATACCAGTTGCGCTTGACTGTGAAAATGAAGTAATTTACATTAACTCGGTAACACATAATTGAAATTACACAAAGGATATACTTAGACATTAAATCCTCTAAAATGACTTCATTCAGCAGGTAAATCGATCTGTCTCTCCCTTTTATAGGTAGGAAGACGTAGATGCAAAGAGGATTACAGGTTCTGTTTTACTTAAGGAAATTGGAATTGTTCTTCCCGCATAAGAATACACAAATTTTTCAAAATTACATTCAAAAATTGCTACAAAAGTTAATGAAATTTATAATAGCAATATCTTATAATTAATTAGGGGAGACTTTAATAATAACCCGTAGGCCAGTTTTACGAATTTCTTGTCGAAATGTGTTCGACTATTAATTATCATTCTTTGCCTTATACTATCAATGTGTTATGGCTATCTCTTTAATAAAAGTTTTACCCATTCATTATTATTAATTTATTACTCTTGGATAATCCGAGAATAAAATGTCATTTCCATTAGAAATGTTCTTAGAGATACCAGAGTTTCCACTTACGTCTCCTTTAATACATTTTTGCTTACATTTTCCTCTTCTTCACAAGTTCAAAATCAATTAATACACAAAACCCATCTACAGGAAATATTTATATACAAGTGGATGGTTTAAGAACTGGTTTATGGTGGAATGACCTGGGAAATACATAAGAACAATCATCTCACTTCCGTTATATTATTGATAAAAAATCCAAAAGCTTTTTGATTTTTTTTTGTTAGTTCCGCTTTTAAAATAGGGGTGATGAAAAATATTTCTTTTAATGAATGGGATTCATAAAACTAAGATGGATCTCATATTTTTACGGTAAAAAAAAACTACGTAAAAGTCCAATTCTTCATTGGTGCTTTGTAATTAATAAGACGGCTACTTGTACGTATAACGGTTTTTAAGAAACTTATATCATCTCACGATAATAGGTTCAGGTTTACTGATTTTAACAATACCAGAGTTTTTTATTCGACGATTTTTTACGTTGTATGTCTGTATAGTTGTTAATCATTAGGTTTATGTTCAACAGTACGTGATATTATGTAGTTAGTTATTTTCTGTATATGGGTTTTACATTACAAACATAAACAAACTTTTGATTTTTATAAATAAAAATGTAACTCTCATCTCTTGTATATTCTTCCTCATTGAACACAGTAATAAAAATAAAGGAAGTAAAAAAATAGAAAATAAATCCCGTCTATTGTTATAAAGATGACACCAGATAAGTAACGTATTTGTTGTAACAGTTGAATCTTAATGACTTAAAATTAAAGCACCGAAATAGGTTTGTAATTTAAACACATTTGTACTTTAAACGCAATCCTAATTTCTATTATTCTTAGAAAGTACTTTAAAACTTATCAAGTACTGTAAATCGACATAGTTCTTTTACCCCAATCCAAGAAACAAACTTAGACATATAAAGGTATTCATAACAAAAGGATAAGATGACTTTGTATTTAATAAGTGAAGCAAATCTCTTAAGAGATCTACTGCAGGAAACAAACCCTTGCATTATTAAGGGAGTTGGTTTATGCCAGCACGGGCAGGAGAGCGGAACTTCTAAATTGTGTTGGTTGGCTTTCAAGAGAGGATTTAAATTCATTCACAGACTTTTATCAAATTAAATTATACTTTTAAATTTGTAAGTGTTACACTTACGAAAAATTGATCAGCCTTATCATAAGCGTAAGATATGGAAATATAACATTTCCAGTAGTTAAGAGGTAATTAAACGGTATAACTTTAATGGCAGTATAAGTATAGGGACAGAAAAACGGGAACTGAAATTTCGGCAGCAGAAAAGTTTGGAGTAAAAGAACCTACCGTTGCCATAGGCTGAGCACTATACGAACAGAAATCTCCACCCTGACAGATGCAATGTAGATAAATTTGGCGGATTGAAAATTTTGCCAGTGACCCAGGCGGTTTTGGATTGAACAATAAGCCAAAACACAACAGTTTGTAGGTTATGGTTATTTTTTGTGATTGTGTTGTAGTTTATTTAATAAACATATTATGTTCGATACAGGTCGTTTATTGTTGAAGTTTAAAAAGCTTTCAGCTCTGTAAAAATATTATATAAGGTAATAAAAATAAAATGTTGGGCTGGTGATATACAGATAAGAACCACCACAAAATGCAGACAAAACAGCAATATGCAGGAAGGCCGGAAATATCGTGTTGTTCCACATCCCTCTTCATATTGAGGGTAATACTAAATTTCCTCCGCCTAAAATGAGAGTTCCATCCGCCTAAAATTTCGAGTAGTTTGACAGACCAAAAGTATGTGAAAAGTTAAGTACTGAAAAATCTGCCCGTTGTAGTCTCGTCCACTTAGCCAAGGCACAATTAACTATTTTAGCAGTTTTGAAATCTATGTGCTCTTAAGTGAACATATCGCAAACCATTACTTCAACTTTCATGAGTTACCTTCAATTTGGGATAAATTACGTTAAACCTGCGCCCCTTTTTATTAAATACTGCATATATTTCGTTTCAGTTCATTGCTTCCTCTGTGTTTAATTTATAGAAACCAAAAAAATATAATGAAATCTGTTTACAATAGCACTACTTTTTAAAACTAATTATTAAGGCAATATCTTATTTAAAATTAAAAATCATACTTTATGAATTTATTTCAGAAGTGTGGTATACATAAGTGTTTTAAAGCGACATAATTAGGGAACAACCTAGGAAAAATATTTAAAAAAAGGTCATTAGTCTCAAAAAACATTTTAATAACATTCACATTTTTAACTTAACAATGTAGTGAAATATTAAATAGAGTATGTTTTACTTTAATCAATAGTTAAACTCTCAAAATATGTTATTTCATTTTGCGTCCTTAATAATGTAATTTTATTACAAGTTTTGACATAGTTTTTGATATTTTATTCTAAAATCAGAAGATAGTTTTTTTAAACATTAAACAATAACACACTGATTAGAAATGTATTGTATTTACTAGATCCATGTAATTTATTTCCATAAAGGAATACAGTTCTAAGAGTACACGTAAAAGCTGCGATGATGAATCAATTCCAATTCAGAAGGCCTATCAAAATATTTGAGTATATGGAAGCCGGAGTTGTCAATACATGCTTTCAAAGATTACTTCTTTTGACATCATTGCTTGCTATGAACCAGCAACGTATGTGTAATCTCTTCTTTCTGTACATGTCATATAATTCATCGCATGAGTAAAATAAAAGTTAAAAAGACCCATTTAATGCGAATTGAATAGCTTACACTGAACCACGTTGTAAGTGAAAAAAATATTAAATTTTCCGGGAACGAAAAAAACTGTTATGTTTTAGTAATATTGCTTTAAAAATATTGGTTTGCAAGTCCTACTGTTTTATTTGTAATCAAAAATTTAAATAAAAAATCAGCGGAAATTTCATATCGTTATCATTAATAGAGAATGTGGATTTCCCCTTTATAGTTGCAGGTAGAACGTTGAAAGTAACGGCTCAGGCAACGCTGTTCTTATGACATTGATACTGGTTTTATAATTAGGCTACTTTATATTTTCCAATTCTACATTTATATACTAAAAAATATCTTGTGAGTATTAATGTGCCGTTTACAAACAACCTGCATAATTTGTATTTTCGCATTTTCATATTTATAATCTTTAAACTTTTCCTTGCAAAATCTACCAAAATCATATCGTAAATTTCACACCAATCTTCACAGCCCCGGGCCTAACTTATGTACTCCAATTATTGCTGGCCACGATATCTATCGCCATGATTAAACAACAATAGTTTTCCGGCAAACCCACCAGAAGCGCCCTTAATGGCTTATCAATGTAAATCGACGATTCCCCGCTCCACTATCCACGTACATGTACATAGCACGCTTACTTACCGCTAACTTACGTATACAAGCCTCTGAACTATTTTAATTTTCTATTTGCATTTTTTATGTGGAAACATTTGAGACAGTTAATTAAAACGCTAGTGGTTTTTAGTCTCGCCAGAGAGAAAGGGTACACCCTCCGCCAGTTCCAGGCCCAACTAAGGTTAGTGCTACTCACTCCAAAATATTCGTTTTGAAATTAATTTTATAATTAATGCTTTTGATACAGTCTCTGAAAGACTCCACATATAGTATAATATATAACGGGTTTTTGTAAAATAACCCAAACCTTCCCCCTCATTAAACCTTTCTATGAAAACTTTAAATAGGTAAAAATTTTTTAAAATTTTTTAAAACCCCTCATTTCCCATATCTATTTTAAGCTTATTTAAAATTTAAAGTAAGGGAAAGAGGTTTTGCCAAAAACTTTAAAATGTTTTTCTAATGGTCACTCCTTTTAAACAAATTGGGTAGCTATATTAAAAATTGGGGAATTTTTATTTTTAAATATAACCCCCACACAATATTGTACTTTTTAAAGTTAATTGGGTAAGAGGAAATTAAAATCTCATTAAAATTTATTTGTAAACCAGGTTCTATGGTTTTTTTTTTAGTGATGTGTTTGGGCTAGGTTCTGAGTAGAACGTTTGGGCATGGGAAAATTTTCATTTTTCCTTCTCAGTGTTGTTGAAAATATTCCACAGCAATCTGGATCACAATACATGGGTTTTCATAATGCTGAATTAAGCAATTTTTATAAAGTCATGTAAGTGTTCATCACTTTAAATATAAATGAAATTAGTATAATAAATTATTTCTACATGATAGTGAGGAATTTTTACACATTCCAATCTCTTTTATTCAAAACCCCAATAATCGCAAAGGCTCCATTGCATGGGAAGGGGAACTTAGGGTGGCCTTGGTTCATTTTTTTTCATCAAATTATCGCTGAAACCCCCAAGTAGAGAGATATTCATTACAATAGCAGATGAAGGATCATAAAGGATCACCGTCCCCCCCTCCATAGCTATTCAAGGCAACGCATCTGTCACATCAAAAGTTTGAGAATCCCTCACTCGCTCTTATTCCAACTTTTCATCATTAACTGGGGAAACATGTTTAAAGGGGGATTCTAAGACACCCCAAATTTCCCCCCTTGATTACCGGTGGTCTCATTTTTCCCAAAAAATCATGTAATACAAGATGTTTATCCTTTCGTCATCATACTAAGTTAAGCTGCAAAGGGGGATACCACCCTTGGGGAAATAAAATAACGTTTACTGTTTTGCGCATGGGCATCAACAAAATAAAACCTTGCCCCCGGAGTATATAAAATAAAAAGAAACATCTGTTCATGGGGTTTTTTAACTTGGTCAGTTTCCTTTTAAATCTTGATGGTCAAATGCTTTATGGCAGATTTATCCTGCGTATGGGGTAAATTTTTGCTAGTTTTTTCTCGTTTTAGTTTTATTTTTTTATGTTCATCGGGGGACCTTACCAATAAACTGGGGCAACATCAAAGGTCGGTAGCTGTTTGTAGTTCACTATGGGGGCAGCACAAAAATCAATGTGCGGGGGTTTCTGTGCAACGGGGGTTTGTTTCGTTAACTTTTTTGGTGAATGTTTTCCTTTGGGGGAATATGTCTTTTTTATACCAAAATATGGAAAATTTTCCCTGCAGCTATTCTTGTTTTCAAGGAAAATTATCTATCCAGTCCTGAAAGGGGGTTTTAAAATATCGTGCGTTCTACCATTATTCATTCTTCCCCTTATCCCGGGGTGAAAAGAGCAAACATCCGAGCTTGACTTTGACATGGGTACAAGGCCGTGCCAGGGGAAAAGTTTTTCCCCGCCATTCCCGGGCCCGGGGCCCCCGTCGATTCTGCCAATCATTAGTAAAAATTTTTTAAAATCCTAATAGCCCACTGTGATTGGGGAGAATGTTAAAAATTTTAAACCAGTTTTTGGTGTTAAAATTTTAGTTGTAAACGAAATATTTGCAAACATTGTTCGGTGGAGCAATCATATATTATAAACCCCTTTGTAATCAAATTTTTTTCCCCCATTATACATTGAAGTGGATAATGTTCCCACCCAAATTGCTTGGGGGCTCCCAAAACAGTATTAAATATTCAAGGTTCAGTAGGTATAAAGAATGGGGGCACCGGATACAAGGTGTAAAAAAATAAAAAAAAGGGGAAAAAAAAAAAAGGGAGATCAGGTAGATATAACATTAAGGGCTCACAAATTTTTAACCCCAATCTGGGGTTATCAAGCCGTGTTTTCACAAAAAGCAGAATTGGGTTTTAGGCTTACAACCCTACCAGACCCCTTTAGTAACAAGTAACGTGAAAGCCGCTTCTTTTCCAAACCACCAAGTGCTTTCAAAAACCCATTAATAAAATTACGACGCTTGACTGTTGGGTTATATTAGTGGAATAACGTAAATTAAAATTATCCCCCAAAATTGGTTTTCTAAAACTTATTTAAAACTTTCACACGATACCCAATAATTTTAAAGAAATTTAAACCATGAAAAAGGGGATTTAGGCCTTTTTTCATTCTATAGTTTTTACATAAATTACTTTTTGTTTCCATTAAAGTATCAAAAATTATAAATTTTCTTAGGTAGAATTTTAAAGGGGTTTCTGTAAACTACATTTTTTAAGATTTTTCATGTTAAATATTTCCGTATTTTTAATGAACCCATAACGGAAAATTTTTTTAAAATTAAAAAAATATTCGCATATAAAAAACTATATTTTTTAAAAATTTTGCTTTTCGATGAACAGAGTTTGGGGAAAATCACTAATTTACTATTTTAATGATTCCTTAATAAACTGAGAGAGTCTAATCTAAATAACCCCTTTTTTAAATAATTATTAAGTAAGGTAAGGGGGCCCACTAATTGTCTGGCGGTCATCTATTTGTTTTATTGGGGTACCGTAAAATATTACTTTAAGTAAGTTCCAAATATTTGGTTACTCATTACACCAAACGGGGTAACAGGTTTTTATTGATAATGGTCCATCCGTATTCGAACAATCAACAACTATGGAAGAATATAATTTAAGATTATTTTTTATTTAGATATTCAATTCCTATCAATTCTAATATTTTGTCAATCATTGCCCACACGTAATTGTATAATCATACCACAGAACTCCACTTTTGTTTCATTAGGCATCAAAAAAAAAAAAAAAAAATGATTTAGACTGCAGTTAACAATAGATAGAGGCGATTGAACAAAAACGCTTTTACCAATGCTTACCTCTGCACTAATTAATGAACCACATAGGACCAGTACATCTGCTTAGAGTAGTAGAAACTAAATTGAAAGAAAGTGACACTTAGTGAAGTGTTAATTATTCTTACGCACATCTCGCTAAAGTGGAATAAGAAAACGATTAATATTTCAAGTAATCCTCTGGTAATTGACAGAATTGGCAGCACTATAAAAAATAATGATTTTTACACTCTACAGGAACACTGTTATTACGGAACGTAATTAGTAAATTCATTGCCTTTCCTTTTCAATCACAGGTTAAGGTAATCCTGGCCGAAGGAAAATCATGGAAAAGTATTCTTACGAGGCAATCATTGGAAAATGAAACACGAAGACCCACTAGAGCTGCAGGGGCTGTAGGGGATCAGTTTTAGTAATTCTGAGGGTTAAAGTAAATTAGATAACATTGGAATTATTAAATAATGCTTCTCTCTCCTGTTTCCCCTTTCTCTACAAATTTTCTGTACTTTAAGGGAAGAACGAATTATATTATCAATTAAAAAAGTAAAGTCTATAATAACAATAATTGGAAGCCTAAGACTGTTTTACCTATGCCACGAGACCCAATGATTTAAAACACTAAAATTTAGTCTGTACCCTCACTAAACTCAGCACTACCACATATATGCGGGGCCAATGTTTCTTTGGAAACAAGAACCAACTGGACAAGGTCGGAAACCGAACCAACTGACAAGGTCGACCACTTATCTTGAAAGCCACAACACACATCCTGACTTGAAAGGATCGCTCACTCAAATCGCGAATCAATGACGACGCGCCATTTAACTTGGTATCTGCAGTTGTACTATCTTCAAACACAGTTTCCTCCAGTTTAACACTCTGGTGAAGTATTCGTCACACGTAACTTGTGTTTTAGATGGTATCTGATGTTTTGTCTACATCATACATTATGACATACACCAGCATTATTTTCCCGCTGTGAAAAACAATAGTTGGGGACGTTTAAACTAAGATAAATATTTTTTGTATCTTTTAAACTCACATTTTACTACAAACAATTAGTTTAGTTAAAAAAACCTGTATACTATATTTACCGTAATATTAAAAATACGACTCTCATTTTTACCTCAAATGGATATGTAAGTTTTTATAAGAAATATGTAAAATTTTGAAATGTTATAGCCCTATGTTCGCCGAGTTTGAAATAGAATTTTATTCTTTAAAGAGAGGTTCCTTTTACATTAATTTATCATGTACAGTAATATTTGCTTATATGTGAATTATAAAAATAAATAACAAGTCCTTAAATTAAAAGCAGACTGGATACCACAACATTAATTTCCTTACTGTGTTATAAAAACTAAAATACTGTACGTCAGATATAGTAATGAGCAGTGGAATGCGGAAGTGGTTGAAGGTGAGCGCGTGGGGACACAATCTAGACTAGAGAATGGAATGCTTCTACCGCAGCTGAATGTTTTCGGCTCGTGGCTCATAGCGGTGGTGGGCTCTGCGGCTGGCTCGGCCGTGGCACTGTCCTCTGTGGGAACTGTCAAAGTCAGTGGTATTGCGTTTCATCGTGTATGTTTTATTGGTTATTACGTGTAATCTAGTTAGGTTAAGATAAATTATTAATGTTGATGCGAATGTGAAATATAGTCATCTAATTCTGAAATATTAGTGTTAGAAATATTTTTAATATAGACATACATAAATTCCAGAAACTTTTAAATAGTTACAGAAATAAAAGTTAGTGAAATGGAATTTTAAAATATTTACGTAATTAGATATTTAATTAAGATATCTAAATGTTCATTATAAATACAACATAGAATAATAATGAATATTATACTAATCGTATAGTCAGTCTAACAATAAGTACCTACTTTTAGAACAGTTCCTATTTCATTTATTTTTACAGACGGATAGTTTGGAAATATGTGTTCGCTTTTTAGGCAAAATTTCTATCGAATTGTACATTTTGTTGGTGGGCATTGTTAGGTTTTTAATAATAGTAATAAAACTTTGGTCCATAAATTGAGCTTTGAGTAAGCAGTATTACGATCTGGGAAAATACAATTCTTTACAATATTTCGGCATTTCTACTTAATGTTGGTGCGAGGAATTCGTATAGTTATCTTCTTAGTGTTCACAAAATGTTCATAATTGGCCATACTCGTATAATTCATTAACCAATTGTTGGTAGTCTCCTGGACTTCTTTCCTGATTTGGAACTTAAGTAGAGCCATTATTGAGCTTCCCCACCTGCATGGACCAATTTTAGGTGTCGTATCAACGCGTATCGATGCTGGGTACGACTCTGATAGGCTTCCGCCCTATGCCAGAGTGCGCCCCCTTTCCCCCGCCAGAACTTCTAACCGCCTTTGCGCGGCAGCGTGTTGAAAACGGTGGGAAAGTGCAACTTTTACTTCCATCATGCCAGTGCAATGGCATGTGGCCCCGGCAGTTTGCGCTCCGTCGTAGCCCCCTACCAGCTCAGAAGGGACTATGTGAGATTACGCTCCCCACCGGGCGGTTCCGTGGGGACCCTCCTGGGCCCCGGCACGGTGTTAGGAATCCACTGCCACTACGAGTCCAACCTCAGTCGTGGGGGAGCCTCCTAGGAGGCTGGGCGCCCCCACCCCATAGGACAGTAACTTATAACTTTATAAGGAGTTGTCCCTTAATTAAAGGGTGTCCAGTACTACCAGCGGTTTTCTGCACATCTCGAGGCCACTGACCTTGCTATATATGACGCACAGTTTTTAGTAGACATTTGTCTATTTATTACAAGCGATGACTTAACTTTGTTTCAGGTACCCAATATGACGCATCTAGAATGGATAGGTATACAATATCTTCTTTAAAACAATACAAAACACAATGTATCCATCAGCCAAAACGCTTTTACAATAAATACTCTATTTTTAAATTTTAGCGGAAAAGGCAGTTACAAATAAGCTACGAAAGTAATAAAGTGGCGAGCACGTGATTATATCTCAAGTGCAACGGAATCAGAAACCATATGTACCTAATGCACGTTTAAACCAGTATGTGAGGTTCCATTTAATATGTGTAAAAATATTGTATAAAATTCATTCGAATGGTTATATGTATGAATGCATTGTAGTAGAGAACGTTAAATGCGTTTCTTGACAGAAATAACACTACGTTGCCAACTGCCCCAAAACAATTCAAAAACATGCAAATTTTTTAAATCTTTGGACAATCTTCATAAATGAGTTATGAGTTATTAAATATAATTATGTGAAAATAGTCTTTCTTACCAAATTTTTATACAATTAGCCTTTTTACGTTACTTAATCCTCTTGAACACATAAAGGCTGTCACTTTCGGTTTGGGATTTCAGACCATATTGATGATTTTTTCTTTTATAAAGCTGTTTTGCAAATCTCAAAAATTAAAGTTTAATGGTTTTTGAATGGTAGCTGTTACGTTAAGAAGACAAATTGTGCTTTACACAACAGTTTGGTTTTAGCCTAGAAACAATTCTTTTAAAAATTCCAGGTCAGTCGGAAGAAGTTGGTAAATCTTTGTGAAAACTGTGATTATTATTTAATTTACTCTCATAGGATTTAAGTGATAATCAATATCACGAAAACCGCTCGAGATGCAAAAAATTGCTTACACGTTTGTATTATATCTTATAGGTTTATTGTTGACATTGGACGATTTTAAGGGATTGAAGGGATAATTGGATCTTGGACATTTACCATCGACATAGGTTACAAAAAGTTAGTTTACTATGTTTTATGGATTAAATATCACATTCATCCTGTTGTATAAAAAAGCCTAATGAATAAAGTTAATAGTTGTTTAAAACATAAAGTGTGACAATTAACTTGTGCCTCCCTTATTGTGCATATGACAGCTGTTACGTAACAAACCAACGCTCTTTATTATTCTTTTCTAACACTTTGGGAAAAAACTTCGAAATTTGGCTGAAATCGGTAGAATAATTACATAAAACGTCTTAACTACTAAATGTACCAGTTCCAGGAACACTCCAAATCATTGGATTTTGGTTACAAGAAGATCAAACATTTAACGAGAGAACCTAACTTCCGGTCCACGTAGTCATGGAGACTTAGTTTAATGGGATAAATGTAACTATATTGAAACTTTATGGTAAAATTTATCATCAAAGATGAGATAATTTCAATGGAAGTCCCCTGTATCACCCATTTTCGGCAATAACATTATGGAAATTTTTTGGCAAAAGGCTTTGGCCTTAACTCAGTTCAAACCTAATACGAACTCTTACCTCTAGATTTTTTTGTTTTTTCCGTATAAGTAGAATTTATCCCTCTATTCACCTAACCATGGAGGAGAAAGGCGAAGAATAAAACCAACCCTGAGATTTCTTGAAGACAACAGTTTACAGTACACAAACATACATGCGGTCAATATAAAAATGTTCATTCGAGCCATAAAAAAATCTTTCATGAGAGCTTGTGCTCAACAAAAGATGCGTGAGGAAGTCAGAAACATTCAAACAATTCTTATTCGAAATGGGTACCTTCGGTCTGTTATAAAGCTAAAAATAAATTGAGAAAAAAATAAAGTGAGAAAGTAAGTGGCTAATTTATAAATACAAAAACCTTTGATGACTTTTCTGTTTTCTTTGTTTTTTTAATCTAATTGATGTTACGAGGGCTATCCCAGAAAGTAGAGTACCTTTCGCTCGCTCGCGAGTAAGTAGCCGCTAGCGGTGGGACTATCACGGCCATTTTGATTGTCAGGGCGTTTCTTCTCCCTTCAGTGGCTATCCAGACGTACAGTGACAGGTTACTGACATACCTTGTTGTTTTATGAGAATGACATGATAACGGAAGGTGAAGAGCGTTAGTGGTGCATTAGGTTTCAAAATGGCCTACCTAATGTGCATTATGATGAAGTATGACAGTATGGCGAAGTTTTGTCGGGGCGATGAAGTTTTCCCTAAAGTCGATGAAAAAAAAACATTGCTGTTGTTCTATTGTTTTTTCTCTTTCTTTTAAAGTCGATGAGAAGATTGAAGAAGACCGCCGATTTACAATAACAGGACTTTTACTTAGTTCCATCTAATTTTAAGCAGTTTGTTATAAAGAAATCGTTACCATGAAGTTTGTGTAAAGATTAGCACCGATCAAAAACACCAAATTTACTAGAGAAGTCTTTGATTGTTTTAAGTGATTCCACATCTGCCTTACAGTCCGGACCTTGCACCCAGCGACTACCATCTGTTTCCGGCTGTGAAGACTTGGCTTGTGACGCAGCGCTTAGACGACGAAGTCGAACACCGAGAGGGCTGAAATATCAAGCTGCAGAATTTTATAACTTAAAAACAAGTTCATCACTTTGATTAGTGCCTAAATCTTTATGGTGACTATGCTGAAATAGTAATTTAGTGTCCACTTTCAAATGTATATAATACGTCATGTATTACTCTTGTTCTCTGTTTCTGTTTATATGAAAACATAATATACTTTCTGGATGGGCCTCTTTTTATAGATTGTAAATAAAAATGCATTAAATTAATGTATTAAATTACGTAAGGTTACTCTGGTTTTGAGTCTAAAAATGATGATTATTGGCTTAATAATTTGTAAGGAACTGAAGCAAAATATTTTAAATACCTTATATACTTTTCCATTCCATCGTAGAAATGTGTTATTCAATATCATATTCAAATAATATTATCCAATTTTAGTTCTTGGGATAGGACAGAAAATTTATTTTCTTATTACTTTGGAGCTAGTGTATGACCACATTGTGTGGGAGAGGGGATAAAACAGCACTACTTTACTGCAGACAGATATCGTTTATGTCTGTACCCTTGTCAACCCTCTTAGCCACTTCTGTCTTTCTACCCGCTTTACTTAGAGCTCCTACCCTATGGTAGCTTACAACCCAAATATATTATTCTCCAGAACAGACATTAATTTTACAGTTATGACTTTTGTGTTGATATACATACATTTACTCTCGATAATAGTTTTTGAATGTATGAATATCAGTAAACCTCACATTACAGTATATGCTCTTACTTTCTAATCCCGGTTCACTATATAATCCTATTTTCTATGTTTATTTTATAAATTATATGAATATTTGTGTAAATAATTTGTATCGAATTCCTCATTAGTAAAAAACAGACAAGATGTGTCGTGAACAATTTTATGTTATAAAAATTGCTTACAATGTCTGGTGTATTGATTTTTCGTTCATAATGGTCAGAAGTTCACGCAGTTGCTAGTTTTTTTAAAGTTTTACTCACAGAGCGGATGGTTCGTTGAAGTATACTAGTGCCAAAACGCTCAGGTTTTTGTTCGTACAGCTACTGTACATTTGCTATCCCACGCTGTCGAACATCAAACACGTTTTTAGTACCTCAGTGCACGTTTTCCCAACTTCGTGCAATAAGGTAAACCTAGAATTAACTAATAGATTAACATTTATCATTGCTATATTCTATAATAAATGTTATACTAGGTGTCCCGTAACTCTGGGCAATCGGGTACTACAGGTATTACTCCTCAAGAAAAATGTATTTCACAATATACAAAAGGGTATCCGATGCTTAGTTTTCTATCTCTCTGGCTGTAAGTGTTTTTATAGAAAAATAATATCTTAAAAACTAAATAAATATAATTATACAAAATGTTGCTCAAATGTTTATAACAAGGACTGTTACTGAAAAGAATATGATGAAATTATATTTAGTATTTTCAAAGTGGCGTCCATTAAAGTTTGTTAAACTTTGAATGTCGTAAAAACTCAGTACTATGTATAAAGGAATATAAGAATAACATTTTTAGAAAGATTTTTATTACTAATACCATGACACAAAAGTTATTTAAATCAAATAATAAATACCTTATTTAGATCAAATTTAATGTGACAAGACATGGCAGACGTTGAGATCTGCAGTTTATTCAGTTTTTTTTATTGTTAGCTACTCGCTTAGAACCTCCTTTCCCATTGAAACATTTTAAATATGTTTCTATACAACACAACATTTCTAAATGACAGTTTTTGAATATTTTATATGTACAAGTAATATTATTAAAACGAACCTCTACTATAAAGTTGTATTTCTCAATGTGAAACTCTGAAATCAAATCTAAACACTAAGATCTTTGTTATTAGGCTATTCGAAATATAATAAGTGCGAGAAAATAAAACGACCTCCGAATTATTTTAATTAAATTAAAGGTACTTTCTCAATCTTAAACTCCATGAGGTATTTCAATAATTTTAGCTCTCATATCTTCGTTATTGAAATAAGTATAAAAATTTCTATGAAGAACACATTTTTAAAATAATATAAGTTACTTTTGTTCCATAAGAAATACATTGACAACCAAGATGAAAAATGTAGTTTTTTAAAAGTTTGAAATAAATAGTTTTAAGTATGCTGTCAAGATCCACAAGAATTAATTATGGTTAAAACATTAAATGTAACATTCAAAATCTTTATATAATTATTTTCCTTCAATAAAATGAATACACATATAAAACTTTTTCCAATATGGTTAGTACTTTACTCACACAGATATTTGAATCTAAATTTAAATTACTCACTGAAATAATTAAACTTAGTAACAAATTGGTGTAAAATATAGTTCTAAATTGTTCGCGCTACAATCATAAAACTAGAATTATCGACACTATTATAGTTTGAAACCGTCTTCCGTTACATAAATACAGGCAGCAGAATCCCTTGTCTAACCACCACAAACTAGGCTAGTCTTGTTGTACACTTCTGCAATCATGAAGTTATACCACCAACATGAATTGAACAGTGTACAGCCTAGTTTCTCTATAGTTGATACTTCAGAGGTTGTCTACATTGTCTAACCAGCACAAACTAGACTAGCCTTGTTGTACACTTCTGCAATCATGAAGTTATACCACCAACATGAATTGAACAGTGTACAGCCCAGTTTCTCTATTGTTGATACTTCAGAGGTTGTCTACATTGTCTAACCAGCACAAACTAGGCTAGCCTTGTTGTACACTTCTGCAATCATGAAGTTATACCACCAACATGAATTGAACAGTGTACAGCCTAGTTTCTCTATTGTTGATACTTCAGAGGTTGTCTACATTGTCTAACCAGCACAAACTAGGCTAGCCTTGTTGTACACTTCTGCAATCATGAAGTTATACCACCAACATGAATTGAACAGTGTACAGCCTAGTTTCTCTATAGTTGATACTTCAGAGGTTGTCTACATTGTCTAACCAGCACAAACTAGGCTAGCCTTGTTGTACACTTCTGCAATCATGAAGTTATACCACCAACATGAATTGAACAGTGTACAGCCCAGTTTCTCTATAGTTGATACTTCAGAGATCGTCTACATTGTCTAACCAGCACAAACTAGGCTAGCCTTGTTGTACACTTCTGCAATCATGAAGTTATATCACAAACATGAATTGAACAGTGTACAGCCCAGTTTCTCTATTGTTGATACTTCAGAGATCGTCTACATTGTCTAACCAGCACAAACTAGGCTAGCCTTGTTGTACACTTCTGCAATCATGAAGTTATACCACCAACATGAATTGAACAGTGTACAGCCTAGTTTCTCTATTGTTGATACTTCAGAGATCGTCTACATTGTCTAACCAGCACAAACTAGGCTAGCCTTGTTGTACACTTCTGCAATCATGAAGTTATACCACCAACATGAATTGAACAGTGTACAGCCTAGTTTTCTCTATTGTTGATACTTCAGAGATCGTCTACATTGTCTAAACCAGCACAAACTAGGCTAGCCTTGTTGTACACTTCTGCAATCATGAAGTTATACCACCAACATGAATTGAACAGTGTACAGCCCAGTTTCTCTATAGTTCATACTTCAGAGATTGTCTACATTGTCTAACCAGCACAAACTAGGCTAGCCTTGTTTGTACACTTCTGCAATCATGAAGTTATACCACCAACATGAATTGAACAGTGTACAGCCTAGTTTCTCTATAGTTGATACTTCAGAGGTTGTCTACATTGTCTAACCAGCACAAACTAGGCTAGCCTTGTTGTACACTTCTGCAATCATGAAGTTATACCACCAACATGAATTGAACAGTGTACAGCCTAGTTTCTCTATAGTTGATACTTCAGAGGTTGTCTACATTGTCTAACCAGCACAAACTAGGCTAGCCTTGTTGTACACTTCTGCAATCATGAAGTTATATCACCAACATGAATTGAACAGTGTACAGCCTAGTTTCTCTATAGTTGATACTTCAGAGATTGTCTACATTGTCTAACCAGCACAAACTAGACTAGCCTTGTTGTACACTTCTGCAATCATGAAGTTATACCACAAACATGAATTGAACAGTGTACAGCCCAGTTTCTCTATAGTTGATACTTCAGAGATCGTCTTCATTGTCTAACCAGCACAAACTAGGCTAGCCTTGTTGTACACTTCTGCAATCATGAAGTTATACCACAAACATGAATTGAACAGTGTACAGCCTAATTTCTCTATTTTTGATACTTCAGAGGTTGTCTTCATTGTCTAACCACCACAAACTAGGCTAGCCTTGTTGTACACTTCTGCAATCATGAAGTTATAACCACCAACATGAATTGAACAGTGTACAGCCCAGTTTCTCTATAGTTGATACTTCAGAGGTTGTCTACATTGTCTAACCAGCACAAACTAGGCTAGCCTTGTTGTACACTTCTGCAATCATGAAGTTATACCACCAACATGAATTGAACAGTGTACAGCCTAGTTTCTCTATAGTTGATACTTCAGAGGTTGTCTACATTGTCTAACCAGCACAAACTAGGCTAGCCTTGTTGTACACTTCTGCAATCATGAAGTTATACCACCAACATGAATTGAACAGTGTACAGCCCAGTTTCTCTATAGTTGATACTTCAGAGATCGTCTACATTGTCTAACCAGCACAAACTAGACTAGCCTTGTTGTACACTTCTGCAATCATGAAGTTATACCACAAACATGAATTGAACAGTGTACAGCCCAGTTTCTCTATTGTTGATACTTCAGAGATTGTCTACATTGTCTAACCAGCACAAACTAGGCTAGCCTTGTTGTACACTTCTGCAATCATGAAGTTATACCACCAACATGAATTGAACAGTGTACAGCCTAGTTTCTCTATAGTTGATACTTCAGAGGTTGTCTACATTGTCTAACCAGCACAAACTAGGCTAGCCTTGTTGTACACTTCTGCAATCATGAAGTTATACCACCAACATGAATTGAACAGTGTACAGCCTAGTTTCTCTATAGTTGATACTTCAGAGGTTGTCTACATTGTCTAACCAGCACAAACTAGGCTAGCCTTGTTGTACACTTCTGCAATCATGAAGTTATACCACCAACATGAATTGAACAGTGTACAGCCTAGTTTCTCTATAGTTGATACTTCAGAGGTTGTCTACATTGTCTAACCAGCACAAACTAGGCTAGCCTTGTTGTACACTTCTGCAATCATGAAGTTATACCACCAACATGAATTGAACAGTGTACAGCCTAGTTTCTCTATAGTTGATACTTCAGAGATCGTCTACATTGTCTAACCAGCACAAACTAGGCTAGCCTTGTTGTACACTTCTGCAATCATGAAGTTATACCACCAACATGAATTGAACAGTGTACAGCCCAGTTTCTCTATTGTTGATACTTCAGAGATCGTCTACATTGTCTAACCAGCACAAACTAGGCTAGCCTTGTTGTACACTTCTGCAATCATGAAGTTATACCACCAACATGAATTGAACAGTGTACAGCCTAGTTTCTCTATAGTTGATACTTCAGAGGTTGTCTACATTGTCTAACCAGCACAAACTAGGCTAGCCTTGTTGTACACTTCTGCAATCATGAAGTTATACCACCAACATGAATTGAACAGTGTACAGCCTAGTTTCTCTATAGTTGATACTTCAGAGATCGTCTACATTGTCTAACCAGCACAAACTAGGCTAGCCTTGTTGTACACTTCTGCAATCATGAAGTTATACCACCAACATGAATTGAACAGTGTACAGCCTAGTTTCTCTATAGTTGATACTTCAGAGGTTGTCTACATTGTCTAACCAGCACAAACTAGACTAGCCTTGTTGTACACTTCTGCAATCATGAAGTTATACCACCAACATGAATTGAACAGTGTACAGCCTAGTTTCTCTATTGTTGATACTTCAGAGATTGTCTACATTGTCTAACCAGCACAAACTAGGCTAGCCTTGTTGTACACTTCTGCAATCATGAAGTTATACCACCAACATGAATTGAACAGTGTACAGCCTAGTTTCTCTATTGTTGATACTTCAGAGGTTGTCTACATTGTCTAACCAGCACAAACTAGGCTAGCCTTGTTGTACACTTCTGCAATCATGAAGTTATACCACAAACATGAATTGAACAGTGTACAGCCTAGTTTCTCTATAGTTGATACTTCAGAGATCGTCTACATTGTCTAACCAGCACAAACTAGGCTAGCCTTGTTGTACACTTCTGCAATCATGAAGTTATACCACCAACATGAATTGAAACAGTGTACAGCCTAGTTTCTCTATAGTTGATACTTCAGAGGTTGTCTACATTGTCTAACCAGCACAAACTAGGCTAGCCTTGTTGTACACTTCTGCAATCATGAAGTTATACCACCAACATGAATTGAACAGTGTACAGCCCTAGTTTCTCTATTGTTGATACTTCAGAGGTTGTCTACATTGTCTAACCAGCACAAACTAGGCTAGCCTTGTTGTACACTTCTGCAATCATGAAGTTATACCACCAACATGAATTGAACAGTGTACAGCCCAGTTTCTCTATAGTTGATACTTCAGAGATCGTCTACATTGTCTAACCAGCACAAACTAGGCTAGCCTTGTTGTACACTTCTGCAATCATGAAGTTATACCACCAACATGAATTGAACAGTGTACAGCCCAGTTTCTCTATTGTTGATACTTCAGAGATCGTCTACATTGTCTAACCAGCACAAACTAGACTAGCCTTGTTGTACACTTCTGCAATCATGAAGTTATACCACAAACATGAATTGAACAGTGTACAGCCTAGTTTCTCTATAGTTGATACTTCAGAGGTTGTCTACATTGTCTAACCAGCACAAACTAGGCTAGCCTTGTTGTACACTTCTGCAATCATGAAGTTATACCACAAACATGAATTGAACAGTGTACAGCCCAGTTTCTCTATTGTTGATACTTCAGAGATCGTCTACATTGTCTAACCACCACAAACTAGACTAGCCTTGTTGTACACTTCTGCAATCATGAAGTTATACCACAAACATGAATTGAACAGTGTACAGCCTAATTTCTCTATTTTTGATACTTCAGAGGTTGTCTTCATTGTCTAACCACCACAAACTAGGCTAGCCTTGTTGTACACTTCTGCAATCATGAAGTTATACCACCAACATGAATTGAACAGTGTACAGCCCAGTTTCTCTATTGTTGATACTTCAGAGGTTGTCTACATTGTCTAACCAGCACAAACTAGGCTAGCCTTGTTGTACACTTCTGCAATCATGAAGTTATACCACCAACATGAATTGAACAGTGTACAGCCCAGTTTCTCTATTGTTGATACTTCAGAGATCGTCTACATTGTCTAACCAGCACAAACTAGGCTAGCCTTGTTGTACACTTCTGCAATCATGAAGTTATACCACAAACATGAATTGAACAGTGTACAGCCTAGTTTCTCTATTTTTGATACTTCAGAGGTTGTCTACATTGTCTAACCAGCACAAACTAGGCTAGCCTTGTTGTACACTTCTGCAATCATGAAGTTATACCACCAACATGAATTGAACAGTGTACAGCCCAGTTTCTCTATTGTTGATACTTCAGAGATCGTCTACATTGTCTAACCAGCACAAACTAGGCTAGCCTTGTTGTACACTTCTGCAATCATGAAGTTATACCACCAACATGAATTGAACAGTGTACAGCCTAGTTTCTCTATTGTTCATACTTCAGAGATTGTCTACATTGTCTAACCAGCACAAACTAGGCTAGCCTTGTTGTACACTTCTGCAATCATGAAGTTATACCACCAACATGAATTGAACAGTGTACAGCCCAGTTTCTCTATTGTTGATACTTCAGAGATCGTCTACATTGTCTAACCAGCACAAACTAGACTAGCCTAGTTGTACACTTCTGCAATCATGAAGTTATATCACAAACATGAATTGAACAGTGTACAGCCTAGTTTCTCTATTGTTGATACTTCAGAGATCGTCTACATTGTCTAACCAGCACAAACTAGACTAGCCTTGTTGTACACTTCTGCAATCATGAAGTTATATCACCAACATGAATTGAACAGTGTACAGCCCAGTTTCTCTATAGTTGATACTTCAGAGATCGTCTACATTGTCTAACCAGCACAAACTAGACTAGCCTTGTTGTACACTTCTGCAATCATGAAGTTATACCACAAACATGAATTGAACAGTGTACAGCCTAGTTTCTCTATTGTTGATACTTCAGAGGTCGTCGTCATTGTCTAACCAGCACAAACTAGGCTAGCCTTGTTGTACACTTCTGCAATCATGAAGTTATACCACAAACATGAATTGAACAGTGTACAGCCTAGTTTCTCTATTTTTGATACTTCAGAGGTTGTCTTCATTGTCTAACCAGCACAAACTAGGCTTGCCTTGTTGTACACTTCTGCAGTCATGAAGTTATACCACAAACATGAATTGAACAGTGTACAGCCTAGTTTCTCTATTGTTGATACTTCAGAGATAGTCTACATTGTCTAACTACATTAGCTTCTCTAATCAATAATTGATATAAATCCAACAAGCAAACATATTTCATAAGCATAAAATAAAATAACACAAGGGATAGAACACAGTGAGTGACTTCCCTGAAAGACTACTCCATATCCATATCATATATACGTATACACTCTTTCTTCCCATATTAATCACTTATTTGAGATACCACACATCTCCATTTTTGGTGATTTTAATGTTTTATTCTTTAGAAAAATAACATTTACTTGATTCATAAAAAACAATTCAAAAAGCTCCAACAATGATTGGTCGCATAAAATAGATGTAAAGTAAAGTAAAAAAAGTAAAGTAAAGATGTCTTATTTTACCAGGCGAAGTTAGGTCTAATAAGCCCTCTCTAACACTTAACCTGGGACACCAACGGCTTAAAGGTGACTTCCGAACCACCACCAATGGCCGGGCAGGCGGGCTGCTTGCAAGGACAAGATCGCTCAGCGATCACCCATCCAAGCAGCAGCCACGCTAGACGTTGCTTGATCTGGTAATCTTGTGATAACCGTTGTACCCACTACACTGCGCCATTGGCACAGATTTATCCTCAACTAACGTTTTGTCTGAAAACCATCAATCAGTTTGAGGCCTTAGGTGCATCCATAAACTCTGTAGGCCCATATAATAGTACAATTATTGTATTTGGTATGTGCTGCTAACTTTAAGTTTTCATTTGGCTATTACAAGTTATAGGCTACACTAACATGTTTGTGTACCATGTGTTAGTGTTATTTAGGATTAGTAATAAACACATTATATAACGAAAAAACCAACCAAACCAATCGAACGGAATTTCAATTAAACTAAATATTGGTCATTGAATTTGAGCACATAACCTCATAATTTTACCATACGCTTAAGCGTGCATGGTAGTCGGAAATTTTATTATTTTACTTCATAATACATTATACATAATAACAAATTATTTAGTTTTTTAAGTATAAGGACATAACATATTATAGTTCATCCTTCTTTATGTAATACGTGTATATAAGAAGGTTGTATTCAAATTTTGATGATTAAATTTAGGCCCTAGGAAACATAGCGAAGAAATCATATATTTTTCTATTAGTTTGTTATTTAAAATTTGCATAAAAAACTGTTATTTCTATTTATCACATTTTTGAGACATTGTCAAACTAAATAATAGGTTTCTCCACAGCATTGCAGTACAGTACAAAGCTTTCACAAATGAATACGTGGTTTTGAAGTTAAATATTGTCATGAAAGATAGTACTTCATCAAGACTAATATTTTACATAGGGTTGAGTCATTCATTCGAATAAAGATACATAGATAGGGCATGTGTCATATAAGTTTAGATTTCAGAGTTGTCACAATATAACTTCAAGATCACAGTGAAACGTCTATCCATACCATTTTGACAGTTTCAAATCATATGTATGATATAGAACTTTTAAAATTCATTCAATTATTTGCATGAAGCTATAGCTATTGAATGCCCTGTAAATTCTGTCAAAATCTAGTTTTCTTAGACATCTTAAAAGAACGGTTACAATTCTAATGTCAGACTAAAAAAAAGAAATTATAACTATTTTCTAAATTTATTGTTCTTAAGTAAGTTACTACACCCATATAATAGCCAAAAAAGAGGATAGACAGTACAAAATCTTATGAAAATAAGAATAATGTGTACAAAAGATTACATTCATCTAAAATCTTAAAGTTTATGAAATTTAAATATTAAATAAATTAAAGTATAATATACTGTTAGGATTGAATAAGGAGAATCCATAGCTATAATATCTAGATCAAAGATCAAGCGTCTTTCCATAGAAGATCCTGAATTTTAAAAGATGTCAACTCGTAAAATCATTCGTTCAACATACAAATATCTAGTAACGCTGGCATTAGGTATCAATGTGCAAGATCCCAAAACGCTTACACAATCCTACACGTTTTACTGCCTGGAGTTGTTGCCTTTTATCCAGTGTTATGTTAGCTACATTCTGATACTCCAATGGAAGATGGATTGTATATCCACACTATTTCCGGGAAGAAGAGACATCCGAAATTGTAGTGATGTAAAACTACCGCATAAGTGTTTTCGCTGGATCATACTTTCATGGATAATTCTCTCCGTTATGACCTTACTGACTTAAATTGCTGTATCTTCATGCAATATCTTAAAATCTTAATTAAAAATATATTTGTAACTTGCCTACATAATACATTAAATAAATGCATTTTACATAGGTCAAATTCTATACTCTTTGTAAAGTTTAATATAAACACATCTACACTGCATAAGTGTAATTGTCAAAGATGGAAAACTAAATAATAAGGTCATTATTTTACCAAGGATAAAATCATTTGACTTATTTTAGAACCGGAAGATTAAGGTAACGGTATGATGGCGTGACCACATAGCAGTTTGTACGATAACAGCTGATTACATGCTAACCTGGTCACGCTACTTTTGATACTCCTTTATCTGAAGAGTCGCCGAATTCTGTTACAACAAAATATACTTATATCTGTTGCTATTTTACTTACAGAGTGGTAAAACCCATGTTATATAAAAAAATGTAAAGACCAGTATTATATAACAATATGAATGAAGCTAGTTCGAACATTTTTACTGCAATATTGTTTTTTTGCGCAATGTGTTCAATTTACACACAAAACCAAAGTGAAATACTAATATATTTGTATTTTAAACTTTACTAAAAATGCAGGGTTCTCATATAAACAACGATGTATTGTTAAGAATTACAGAAGCCTACTAATATTATTCAAGAGACCAAACTATAGAGGAATCAGTTCTCAAGGTAATCGTACGGTGGTGGTGTGGTTGAGACTGCACCATATAGTGGGCAATATATTGAGGCAACCAACGTTCATGCACGAGGACTGTGCCTGGTGGGAACCTTATATTATGAAAATACGATTATCAATACCAAATTATCCTTTAAATGTAATATAAGAAAGGATTGGCAAGCGTTAGGATGAATGAGGGATCAATAAAACTCTGTTTACCTTTTATTCCTAACTATTTCAGAATTTGATAGTTTAGGGTTGCTTGAGAACGTAAATGGATTGTTATAAGTCTTTATATAAAAATTTCCTTGAGATCTACAAAGCATTTCCCCACTCTTTTTCAAGTTTCAAGCTCTATATCTCACTGATACATTGGCATAACCCAATTCAGATAAACAATAGGTCGCTATATTTCAAAAATAACGTTTTATTATAATAGCGATTGTGCATTACTCATATTAGTCTGGCAGCGATATGATGGAACAAGATATCAAGTTAACTTTTACATCTTAATCGTTCACATAAAAACTATTTAATTGCCATCAATTGTAAATGATTCCGACTCCAACAAACCATGGTGATGTTAATGTTGAATCTTGCTTTAGATAAACTTCCTGGTTAGCGCAGCGTTTTGAAATCTGACACTGTTGCAGACTCCTGGAATCTGAAGTCATGTTCGTCAATGTGTTGATATTTATCCCATGGTTCCATCGTTTCTATTATAATATATTTGTATTCTAAATTTGGTTGGGCAATACTCTGCCTAATCCTCTAAATAGCCATTGAGCACACTGCCAGTATGACATGAAGCAACACCAATTTAATTTTTAGAGGTTCTATAATTTTCTGCAAAAATCAATCGTTGATATATCATTTCAAAATTGGATAAGATTTACAAAACCGTCAAAACAAGTATTGTAGTATTGTATTGTCCTACTCCCTGTGGTAGAAGTAACATTTAAATATTCTTTAAAAACGTGCATTTTTTATAGACGACAGAATAATCAAATGATGTATTTATTACCACATAACTTTTGTGCCGACATGGTCTAGCAAAGATTTAAACGCTTAAGGTTATGCTACTATTTAAAGTCAACTTTGGTGTACGCTATTATGTCAAGACCAGCTTTTGATACAATTGGAGATATAATAAATAAACATTAGTCTCTGGCTCCCTGGGTTATAGAGGAAAGTTAATTCAGAAAGCTTTGCACATGATCTAGCAAAGATTTAAACGCTTAAGGTATGCTACTATTTGAAGTCAACTTTCATGTACGCTATTATGTCAAGACCAGCTTTTAATAAAATTGGAGATATAATAAAAAAAATTAGTCTCTGGGTCCCTGGATTATAGAGGCAAGTTAATTCAGAAAGCTTTAGTTTTAAAACTTCCTCATACCGTTTCATTGTGACAAAGTTTACAACTATTTACAACTTCCTTTAAAAGAACGTTCCAACCCACTTTAGTGGTAACACATGTTTGTAAACAAGCACTTCTCAAGTAAACTTAGACATTAAAGCTTTTGTAAAGTAACGCGATCGTACTTAATGAAAGAGCTTTGGTAAGTTGTAACTATAATTAAGTCTCAGCCACTACTTAAGGTTGTTTAAAACTGCTTTCTACAATATATGGCGGAGTATATAGTGTTTATTTAACAACTTTTATTCTAGTAAACTCTACAGATTGTACTATAACTCAATATCGTTATTAAAATCATGCTATTTTATCTGTTGATATGTGCTACTTAATTCCGTATAGCCGATTAATCGTATTGAATTTGCGATTTTTTAAATACATTTTGGCTTGTTTTTTTAATAATATTTCATGGTTATTACGTTAGTGATGACGATTGTGAAAATAGATAAAACATTATCTCAATGACAGGCAGAGAGCTAAATAGCTACTAACTGAACCAGGGATGATTGTTGAACATCCAGCGCATTTAGTGTCTTCAATAAAATATTTCATGAATGGGTCTGAAATTTCTAATCAAGTTAATGTGCATCGTGACTCAATAATTTCAATAGAATAATATTTAAAAAAATTGCATACATTAAGTATGTGACAAGTGATCAGAATACTCCTTTCTTGCTATTTTAGGATAAGAAGCTGAAGAGTTTGGGGGGGCAGCTCTGTTCCAGTGTAACGCCCCGTCTGTAAATCGTTTTTACAAAATAAAACGTGTGTTTTTAAATATGAGGTCATATTAACACAATACATCGGTATTAGTTATATAAAATTCCAGTTTATAACAAAATAATCTATTCCATAATAATGATTAATCTGACCCGTCACCAACCAAGAAAATTATAGTTTTGATCCCAGAAAATAGAATCGAATATTATTACAAAAGAAATTGTTCAAATATGTGGAGCTGGAATTGTGCAACTAGACTCATTTGCTGATGATTAATATTGCTGACTCCAGTTCTAGCTAGCCTCTCACACAGTCTTTAGTCCTTTTTATTGTCCACGGTCCCTGGAAAATAATTTTTTATTAATTTAAATAATTTCAGAGCATATTACAAGAATACAAATTTTGAAATTTAAAATTAAAGACTGCTCTTCGTGATAATTTTAAATTATTCATAGATTATTTTCATTAAAATTTTCTGTATAAATGGATACACACAATACATTTTTCAAAGTAAAATTCCACTTAATTCAGAACATAATAACTCACAAATTTCCAGGTACCTCTTGTTTGTTACACAAAGTAATAAGCTCAATTAATTACTCCAAGCAGTGACGCGTCAACTACCGCCAACGCAACGTGCTGATTGGTCCAATTATATCAGCAGGTACGTTTACCAGGCCTTCGTGAAGATATTAAATCTTGCCGCCAGCTGTGGCGTAACAAGATATAAACAATGTAAACGAGCGTCATTAAATCGAGCATTAACGTATAACAGAGACACACAGCACTGATTAGACCAAATATAAATTAAGCAACAATTCCATAACTATGCCTCTTCTGATACAGATTGAAGATCAAGGAAAGAGTGAATTTACAATTTACTTGGCTCTCTCACTTTCAGCCACCCATCTCTCATCTTGAGACTCAGAGACGATTAAATTTAATAGTCTCTAAAGTATCTACTAGAGACGACAAGTAACATCGTTACAGTGTTATGGGATACCCACGGGTATTATTATTTCACTCTCTTATACACTATAACAGTATACATATATATATATATATATATATATATATATATATATATATATATATATTAGGAACTAAAACTCAAATTTTTACAGTAACTAGAAAACTAAAATTATTGCGGAGCCTCCTCACGTAAAGAGTGTCTCCTACACAACAATGTATCATTGGACATCAATAAATCACACACCTAGTTTCAAGTGTGATAGTGTCTGTACGGGCAGCAATTCCAGTGTAAGACAGTGTACCATGGCAATTCTCTACATCATGTCACAACAATAAATCACACACCTAGTTTCAAGTGTGATATTGTCGGTACGGGCAGCAATTCCAGTGTAAGACAGTGTACCACGGCAAATCTCTACATCATATCACAACAATAATTCACACACCTAGTTTCAAGTGTGATATTGTCCTGTACGGGCAGCAATTCCAGTGTAAGACAGTGTACCATGGCCATTCTCTACATCATGTCACAACAATAATTCACACCCCTAGTTTCAAGTGTGATATTGTCTGTACGGGCAGAAATTCCAGTGTAAGACAGTGTACCATGGCCATTCTCTACATCATGTCACAACAATAAATTACGCAGCTAGTTTCAAGTGTGATAGTGTCTGTACGGGCAGCAATTCCAGTCTAAGACAGCGTACCATGGCAATTCTCTACATCATGTCACAACAATAAATTACGCAGCTAGTTTCAAGTGTGATATTGTCTGTACGGGCAGCAATTCCAGTGTAAGACAGCGTACCATGGCAATTCTCTACATCATGTCACAACAATAAATTACGCAGCTAGTTTCAAGTGTGATAGTGTCTGTACGGGCATCAATTCCAGTGTAAGACAGTGTACCATGGCCATTCTCTACATCATGTTACAACAATAATTTACACACCTAGTTTCAAGTGTGATATTGTCTGTACGGGCAGCAATTCCAGTGTAAGACAGTGTACCATGGCAAATTCTCTACATCAAGTCACAACAATAATTTACACAACTAGTTTCAAGTGTGATAGCGTCTGTACGGGCAGAAATTCCAGTGTAAGACAGAGTACCATGGCAATTCTCTACATCATGTCACAACAATAAATAACGCAGCTAGTTTCAAGTGTGATATCTGTACGGGCAGCAATTGCTGTGGAAGACAGTGTACCATGGCAATTCTCTACATCATGTCACAACAATAAATTACGCAGCTAGATCCAAGTGCGATAGTGTCTGTATGGGCAGCAATTCCAGTGTAAGACAGTGTACCACGGCAAATCTCTACATCATATCACAACAATAATTCACACACCTAGTTTCAAGTGTGCTATTGTCTGTACGCGCAGCAATTCCAGTGTAAGACAGTGTACCATGGCAATTCTCTTAATCGTGTCAACAATAATTCACACACCTAGTTTCAAGTGTGCTATTGTCTGTACGCGCAGCAATTCCAGTGTAAGACAGTGTACCATGGCAATTCTCTAAATCTTGTCAACAATAATTCACACACCTAGTTTCAAGTGTGATAGTGTCTGTACGCGCAGCAATTCCAGTGTAAGACAGTGTACCACGGCAATTCTCTACATCATGTCACAACAATAAATTACGCAGCTAGTTTCAAGTGTGATAGTGTCTGTACGCGCAGCAATTCCAGTGTAAGACAGTGTTACCACGGCAATTCTCTACATCATGTCACAACAATAAATTACGCAGCTAGTTTCAAGTGTGATAGTGTCTGTACGGACAGCAATTCCAGTGTAAGACAGTGTACCACGGCAATTCTCTACATCATGTCACAACAATAAATTACGCAGCTAGTTTCAAGTGTGATAGTGTCTGTACGGACAGCAATTCCAGTGTAAGACAGTGTACCACGGCAATTCTCTACATCATGTCACAACAATAAATTACGCAGCTAGTTTCAAGTGTGATAGTGTCTGTACGCGCAGCAATTCCAGTGTAAGACAGTGTACCACGGCAATTCTCTACATCATGTCACAACAATAAATTACGCAGCTAGTTTCAAGTGTGATAGTGTCTGTACGCGCAGCAATTCCAGTGTAAGACAGTGTACCACAGCAATTCTCTACATCATGTCACAACAATAAATTACGCAGCTAGTTTCAAGTTTGATAGTGTCTGTACGGGCAGCAATTCCAGTGTAAGACAGTGTACCACCACGGCCATTCTCTACATCATGTCACAACAATAAATTACGCAGCTAGTTTCAAGTGTGATAGTGTCTGTACGGGCAGCAATTCCAGTGTAAGACAGTGTACCACGGCAAATCTCTACATCATATCACAACAATAATTCACACACCTAGTTTCAAGTGTGCTATTGTCTGTACGCGCAGCAATTCCAGTGTAAGACAGTGTACCATGGCAATTCTCTTAATCGTGTCAACAATAATTCACACACCTAGTTTCAAGTGTGCTATTGTCTGTACGCGCAGCAATTCCAGTGTAAGACAGTGTACCATGGCAATTCTCTAAATCTTGTCAACAATAATTCACACACCTAGTTTCAAGTGTGATAGTGTCTGTACGCGCAGCAATTCCAGTGTAAGACAGTGTAACCACGGCAATTCTCTACATCATGTCACAACAATAAATTACGCAGCTAGTTTCAAGTGTGATAGTGTCTGTACGCGCAGCAATTCCAGTGTAAGACAGTGTACCACGACAATTCTCTACATCATGTCACAACAATAAATTACGCAGCTAGTTTCAAGTGTGATAGTGTCTGTAACGGACAGCAATTCCAGTGTAAGACAGTGTACCACGGCAATTCTCTACATCATGTCACAACAATAAATTACGCAGCTAGTTTCAAGTGTGATAGTGTCTGTACGCGCAGCAATTCCAGTGTAAGACAAGTGTACCACGGCAATTCTCTACATCATGTCACAACAATAAATTACGCAGCTAGTTTCAAGTGTGATAGTGTCTGTACGCGCAGCAATTCCAGTGTAAGACAGTGTACCACAGCAATTCTCTACATCATGTCACAACAATAAATTACGCAGCTAGTTTCAAGTGTGATAGTGTCTGTACGGGCAGAAATTCCAGTGTAAGACAGAGTAACCATGGCAATTCTCTACATCATGTCACACAACAATAAATAACGCAGCTAGTTTCAAGTGTGATATCTGTACGGGCAGCAATTGCTGTGGAAGACAGTGTACCATGGCAATTCTCTACATCATGTCACAACAATAAATTACGCAGCTAGTTCCAAGTGCGATAGTGTCTGTACGGGCAGCAATTCCAGTGTAAGACAGTGTACCACGGCAAATCTCTACATCATATCACAACAATAATTCACACACCACCTAGTTTCAAGTGTGCTATTGTCTGTACGCGCAGCAATTCCAGTGTAAGACAGTGTACCATGGCAATTCTCTTAATCGTGTCAACAATAATTCACACACCTAGTTTCAAGTGTGCTATTGTCTGTACGCGCAGCAATTCCAGTGTAAGACAGTGTACCATGGCAATTCTCTAAATCTTGTCAACAATAATTCACACACCTAGTTTCAAGTGTGATAGTGTCTGTACGCGCAGCAATTCCAGTGTAAGACAGTGTACCACGGCAATTCTCTACATCATGTCACAACAATAAATTACGCAGCTAGTTTCAAGTGTGATAGTGTCTGTACGCGCAGCAATTCCAGTGTAAGACAGTGTACCACGGCAATTCTCTACATCATGTCACAACAATAAATTACGCAGCTAGTTTCAAGTGTGATAGTGTCTGTACGGACAGCAATTCCAGTGTAAGACAGTGTACCACGGCAATTCTCTACATCATGTCACAACAATAAATTACGCAGCTAGTTTCAAGTGTGATAGTGTCTGTACGCGCAGCAATTCCAGTGTAAGACAGTGTACCACGGCAATTCTCTACATCATGTCACAACAATAAATTACGCAGCTAGTTTCAAGTGTGATAGTGTCTGTACGCGCAGCAATTCCAGTGTAAGACAGTGTACCACAGCAATTCTCTACATCATGTCACAACAATAAATTACGCAGCTAGTTTCAAGTGTGATAGTGTCTGTACGGGCAGCAATTCCAGTGTAAGACAGTGTACCACGGCCATTCTCTACATCATGTCACAACAATAAATTACGCAGCTAGTTTCAAGTGTGATAGTGTCTGTACGGGCAGCAATTCCAGTGTAAGACAGTGTACCACGGCAAATCTCTACATCATATCACAACAATAATTCACACACCTAGTTTCAAGTGTGATAGTGTCTGTACGCGCAGCAATTCCAGTGTAAGACAGTGTACCATGGCCATTCTCTACTTCATGTCACAACAATAAATTACGCAGCTAGTTTCAAGTGTGATAGCGTCTGTACGGACAGCAATTCCAGTGGAAGACAGTGTACCACGACTAATCTCTATATTATGTCCTAACATTACTTGAGTTAGCTTCCTGCTCTAATTAGTAAACTAAATACATAGGTTTATAGTAGTTATTTGTATTACATTCAGTACATCTATAGTAATTTTCTATCAACTTGAGTTCTAATTTAAAAAATTTAAATTTACATAAAGTACACACGATAAGTTTACAAATGCTAACCAACCAAAAAGAAACTGAAGCAATTTGTACATTTTTCAGTTCTTTTGGAAGTAAACATTATACGTTTAAGCAACCGTCTTACAATAAAAATAGTATTTTCCAATTAAAAAAGGTAACGGTTAACTTATTAAAGTCTATCTGCTATTAGGGATTTTCTTTAAGGGAATTATATACCACTGAAATTAATTTGCTCTAATCAGGTATGAGTGAGTTTACAAATATTCATTCTTGTAAGCTCTTTATTTCTTATATTTTGAAGGAACCTGGTAATAAAAATTTATTAAATATTTTACTCTGTCTAAGATATTTGCTCTGCATAAAACAATTTGGGATTTTAAAGTTCAAGGTTTCTAACATGGACTCCTAAAGTATATTAAGTAGATTTTCAATTTAGTTGTTAAAGGGTTTTTTTGGTAAAGATGTCTAACTATGTAACTTTGTAATTGGGATACCGTATTTTGAGTAAAACATTTAGCCAATTTCGTTGTCGGGCTGGAGGTGAAAATTAGTTTTTGAATAACTACTCTAGACATATTATGGTTGGATGGAAATTAAAAAAGTGCCATAAAAATCCTATAGTACGAGGGCGGTTCCTATTTAGGGTTTTTATAAAGAATCCAAAGGGAATTAGTAATGGAACATTTTGAAAATTACGTATTATTTCAAGATAAACATTATGCTTAAACAACTTTTATAATAATTAGCAACTATTATATAAGACAAGTTTACCTAAAAATAAGAGCAATATCGTTTATTTTACAGGTAACATCTATTTTTGTACAAACTTATTATGTTTTACGTCATTTCAGATTAACTCAGTGAAAATAAATATAACTGTAAGTCCGTTATTTATAGCAAACCTCATTTGGGTCGAACATACAGAATAAAACCATTAACTTTTCAATTCAGCAGACTGTAATTTGATGCTTATTTACCATGTTCGTATCCAATCAATAATAAGCTTCTAATTGAGCTGTAGTGTAAGTTATTATTTTACCTAGCTTCTGCAAATATTAATACTAGATTATGGTATACATATCTACAAGTACCATTAGAAATTCAGGAAACGTTACGTTAATATTACTGCAGAATTTGAATTCTCTATATTTCAGTGCAAAACTAAAAATTATAAACGCAAAAGAGAATAATATACAACATATAAATAAAAAACTTAAAAAAAGAAAATAGTGAGTACTAATTGTAATAAATACAAATTACAAGTATAATATACATTAATATCTTAGTAAGAAATGTATAGTTGATAAATTTGCGTACAATAATAATAGTAATAAAATATCATAATCTATCTTAATATTATTATATTTATATGTATAATTGAACAAGGCTAATAGCACTAATAGGCTAATCAGGGGATAATCTGTATACATGGCCAGTAACAACGCTACTGAACCCAGAGTACTCACACAGCAGTACAATACATTACGCTACAATTATTGTATTACTAAATGTTCGAGTAGTTTATACGAGTAGCTAACTCTATATTAAAATGAATCCAGAGTATGGGAAATATGTACAGAGTATATTTGATAGTATATAAAGTATAATTATAATAGTATACTTACGCAAAAAAATTTATTTTGTAAATAATTTACATTGCTATAATTTGGAACCATGTTACATCAAATTATAGGGTCTAATAAGATATTACTGAGCAGAATGTTTAACAATAGTATTTGCCTTGAAACTGCCTTATGTCGTAAAGTAACTAGAAATTCTATATCATATGCTCAAAACATATATCTTACCCATCAATACTCTGACGTATGAAATACCTTTTGAATAAATTCCTTTTGACAGCAATGTATCATTTTAGATTAGGTAATTATGATAAAATATGACATGAAAAACGGAAGAAACCATAATATTTAGAGGGTGTATTACGATTATAACACAACATTTACCAAACATTAAACTACAACTATGCCTTACACCGTGTATGCCTAACAACGTATATATTTGAATTAGAAATTTCCTAATTTTTACAGTACTCGTCATACACCAATTACGGTTGAGAGTAAAATGTTGCTAAGTTGTATGAAAAATTATGGAAACACCCACTACTGGATAATAATTATAGATGAAGGTTCACTGATAAATCCAATATGTCATTTCCGCCTGAGCAACAAAATGAAAGTCAGAAAGTGACATATAAATAACAGGAAATATACTAAGATATAACTATGGGGGCAAACTCTTTCATATTTACCTAGTTTACTGGGAGTGATGAATGTTCAGTACGTGATGTTCCCTTATTGTTAAATATTTTGGTAGGCCTAAACATGAGATGTAGCACCACCTGCTACATTGTACGTTGTACAAGTTTGTACGTTTTGTTCGGACCTTTACCCGTTTGTTTCTGTTTCCGCATTTTTCATGTCAGCCTCATAAAAAACTGAAAATTCCCATTAATTTTGCAGTTATAATATTCCAAATTAGTAATTATTTGTTCGCAGGTTTTGGGTGTAAATTTAAAATAAAACAACGCAAAGATGTAGTGAAATATAAAGTGTTTATAAAGATGGATTTCTACGAAGTTCATAAGTAAGTTATATAATAGTAGTTTGTAGAAAATTTAAACCAAACCAGCCTGAAAAATATTAAAAATTGATTATCTCTTGAGCCTATTAGTTTACAGATGTTACATATATTAGTGACTGCGGTATAGGGTAGTGACACCCAGGCTCCCAAGTGTCTACTCTGTACACATAGCGGCATTGATTATTTCTTGAGCCTATTAGTTTACAGTTGTTACATATATTAGTGACTGCGGTATAGGGTAGTGACACCCAGGCTCCCAAGTGTCTACTCTGTACACATAGCGGCATTGATTATTTCTTGAGCCTATTAGTTTCAGATGTTACATATATTAGTGACTGCGGTATAGGGTAGTGTCACCCAGGCTCCCAAGTGTCTACTCTGTACACATAGCGGCATTGATTATTTCTTGAGCCTATTAGTTTACAGTTGTTACATATATTAGTGACTGCGGTATAGGGTAGTGACACCCAGGCTCCCAAGTGTCTACTCTGTACACATAGCGGCATTGATTATTTCTTGAGCCTATTAGTTTACAGTTGTTACATATATTAGTGACTGCGGTATAGGGTAGTGACACCCAGGCTCCCGTGTCTACTCTGCATACATAGTGGCATTGATTATCTCTTGAGCCTATTAGTTTAAAAATGTTACATATATTAGTGACTGCGGTATAGGGTAGTGACACCCAGGCCCCAAAATGTCTACTCTGTACACATAGCGGCATTGATTACCTCTTGAGCCTATTAGTTTAAAAATGTTACATATATTAGTGACTGCGGTATAGGGTAGTGACACCCAGGCTCCCAAGTGTCTACTCTGTACACATAGCGGCATTGATTACCTCTTGAGCCTATTAGGTTAAAAATGTTACATATATTAGTGACTGCGGTATAGTGTAGTGTCACTCAGGCTCCAAAGTGTCCTACTCTGTACACATAGCGGCAATGATTATCTCTTGAGCCTATTAGTGTACAGATGTTACATATATTAGTGACTGCGGTATAGGGTAGTGACACCAGGCTCCCGTGTCTACTCTGCATACAAAGTGGCATTGATTATCTCTTGAGCCTATTAGTTTAAAAATGTTACATATATTAGTGACTGTGGTATAGGGTAGTGACACCCAGGCTCCAAAGTGTCTACTCTGTACGCATAGCGGCAATGATTATCTCTTGAGCCTATTAGTGTACAGATGTTACATATATTAGTGACTGCGGTATAGGGTAGTGACACCAGGCTCCCGTGTCTACTCTGCATACATAGTGGCATTGATTATCTCTTGAGCCTATTAGTTTAAAAATGTTACATATATTAGTGACTGCGGTATAGGGTAGTGACACCCAGGCTCCAAAGTGTCTACTCTGCATACATAGTGGCATTGATTATCTCTTGAGCCTGTTAGTTTACAGATGTTATATATATTAGTGACTGCGGTATAGGGTAGTGTCACCCAGGCTCCAAAGTGTCTACTCTGTACACATAGCGGCAATGATTATCTCTTGAGCCTATTAGTGTACAGATGTTACATATATTAGTGACTGCGGTATAGGGTAGTGACACCAGGCTCCCGTGTCTACTCTGCATACATAGTGGCATTGATTATCTCTTGAGCCTATTAGTTTAAAAATGTTACATATATTAGTGACTGCGGTATAGGGTAGTGACACCAGGCTCCCGTGTCTACTCTGCATACATAGTGGCATTGATTATCTCTTGAGCCTGTTAGTTTACAGATGTTATATATATTAGTGACTGCGGTATAGGGTAGTGTCACCCAGGCTCCAAAGTGTCTACTCTGTACACATAGCGGCAATGATTATCTCTTGAGCCTATTAGTGTACAGATGTTACATATATTAGTGACTGCGGTATAGGGTAGTGACACCCAGGCTCCCGTGTCTACTCTGCATACATAGTGGCATTGATTATCTCTTGAGCCTATTAGTTTAAAAATGTTACATATATTAGTGACTGCGGTATAGGGTAGAGACACCCAGGCTCCAAAGTGTCTACTCTGTACACATAGCGGCAATGATTATCTTTTGAGCCTATTAGTTTACAGATGTTACATATATTAGTGACTGCGGTATAGGGTAGTGACACCCAGGCTCCCAAGTGTCTACTCTGTACACATAGCGGCATTGATTATTTCTTGAGCCTATTAGTTTACAGTTGTTACATATATTAGTGACTGCGGTATAGGGTAGTGACACCCAGGCTCCCAAGTGTCTACTCCGTACACATAGCGGCATTGATTATTTCTTGAGCCTATTAGTTTCAGATGTTACATATATTAGTGACTGCGGTATAGGGTAGTGTCACCCAGGCTCCCAAGTGTCTACTCTGTACACATAGCGGCATTGATTTTTTCTTGAGCCTATTAGTTTACAGTTGTTACATATATTAGTGACTGCGGTATAGGGTAGTGACACCCAGGCTCCCAAGTGTCTACTCTGTACACATAGCGGCATTGATTATTTCTTGAGCCTATTAGTTTACAGATGTTACATATATTAGTGACTGCGGTATAGGGTAGTGACACCCAGGCTCCCGTGTCTACTCTGCATACATAGTGGCATTGATTATCTCTTGAGCCTATTAGTTTAAAAATGTTACATATATTAGTGACTGCGGTATAGGGTAGTGACACCCAGGCTCCAAAGTGTCTACTCTGTACACATAGCGGCAATGATTATCTCTTGAGCCTATTAGTGTACAGATGTTACATATATTAGTGACTGCGGTATAGGGTAGTGACACCAGGCTCCCGTGTCTACTCTGCATACATAGTGGCATTGATTATCTCTTGAGCCTATTAGTTTAAAAATGTTACATATATTAGTGACTGCGGTATAGGGTAGTGACACCCAGGCTCCAAAGTGTCTACTCTGTACACATAGCGGCAATGATTACCTCTTGAGCCTATTAGTTTACAGATGTTTACATATATTAGTGACTACGGTATAGGGTAGTGACACCCAGGCTCCCAAGTGTCTACTCTGTACACATAGCGGCAATGATTATCTCTTGAGCCTATTAGTGTACAGATGTTACATATATTAGTGACTGCGGTATAGGGTAGTGACACCAGGCTCCCGTGTCTACTCTGCATACATAGTGGCATTGATTATCTCTTGAGCCTATTAGTTTAAAAATGTTACATATATTAGTGACTGCGGTATAGGGTAGTGACACCAGGCTCCCGTGTCTACTCTGCATACATAGTGGCATTGATTATCTCTTGAGCCTGTTAGTTTACAGATGTTATATATATTAGTGACTGCGGTATAGGGTAGTGTCACCCAGGCTCCAAAGTGTCTACTCTGTACACATAGCGGCAATGATTATCTCTTGAGCCTATTAGTGTACAGATGTTACATATATTAGTGACTGCGGTATAGGGTAGTGACACACCAGGCTCCCGTGTCTACTCTGCATACATAGTGGCATTGATTATCTCTTGAGCCTATTAGTTTAAAAATGTTACATATATTAGTGACTGCGGTATAGGGTAGAGACACCCAGGCTCCAAAGTGTCTACTCTGTACACATAGCGGCAATGATTATCTTTTGAGCCTATTAGTTTACAGATGTTACATATATTAGTGACTGCGGTATAGGGTAGTGACACCCAGGCTCCCAAGTGTCTACTCTGTACACATAGCGGCATTGATTATTTCTTGAGCCTATTAGTTTACAGTTGTTACATATATTAGTGACTGCGGTATAGGGTAGTGACACCCAGGCTCCCAAGTGTCTACTCTGTACACATAGCGGCATTGATTATTTCTTGAGCCTATTAGTTTCAGATGTTACATATATTAGTGACTGCGGTATAGGGTAGTGTCACCCAGGCTCCCAAGTGTCTACTCTGTACACATAGCGGCATTGATTTTTTCTTGAGCCTATTAGTTTACAGTTGTTACATATATTAGTGACTGCGGTATAGGGTAGTGACACCCAGGCTCCCAAGTGTCTACTCTGTACACATAGCGGCATTGATTATTTCTTGAGCCTATTAGTTTACAGTTGTTACATATATTAGTGACTGCGGTATAGGGTAGTGACACCCAGGCTCCCGTGTCTACTCTGCATACATAGTGGCATTGATTATCTCTTGAGCCTATTAGTTTAAAAATGTTACATATATTAGTGACTGCGGTATAGGGTAGTGACACCCAGGCCCCCAAATGTCTACTCTGTACACATAGCGGCATTGATTACCTCTTGAGCCTATTAGTTCAAAAATGTTACATATATTAGTGACTGCGGTATAGGGTAGTGACGCTCAGGCTCCCAAGTGTCTACTCTGTACACATAGCGGCATTGATTACCTCTTGAGCCTATTAGGTTAAAAATGTTACATATATTAGTGACTGCGGTATAGTGTAGTGTCACCCAGGCTCCAAAGTGTCTACTCTGTACACATAGCGGCAATGATTATCTCTTGAGCCTATTAGTGTACAGATGTTACATATATTAGTGACTGCGGTATAGGGTAGTGACACCAGGCTCCCGTGTCTACTCTGCATACATAGTGGCATTGATTATCTCTTGAGCCTATTAGTTTAAAAATGTTACATATATTAGTGACTGCGGTATAGGGTAGTGACACCCAGGCTCCAAAGTGTCTACTCTGTACACATAGCGGCAATGATTATCTCTTGAGCCTATTAGTGTACAGATGTTACATATATTAGTGACTGCGGTATAGGGTAGTGACACCAGGCTCCCGTGTCTACTCTGCATACATAGTGGCATTGATTATCTCTTGAGCCTATTAGTTTAAAAATGTTACATATATTAGTGACTGCGGTATAGGGTAGTGACACCCAGGCTCCAAAGTGTCTACTCTGTACACATAGCGGCAATGATTACCTCTTGAGCCTATTAGTTTACAGATGTTACATATATTAGTGACTACTCTGTACACATAGCGGCATTGATTACCTCTTGAGCCTATTAGTTTACAGATGTTACATATATTAGTGACTGCGGTAAAGGGTAGTGTCACCCAGGCTCCCAAGTGTCTACTCTGTACACTTAGTGGCAATGATTATCTCTTGAGCCTATTAGTTTAATAATGTTACATATATTAGTGACTGCGGTATAGGGTAGTATTGGCTTATTCAGTACACTTAGTTTCCAAACCATCAGGTCAAATATTAGTTGTTTTAGGAAGAGACAGACTGGCATCTTATCTCAAAAATACGTAATTTAAACTCTATAATACCTAAAACCTTAAATAGTTGTGTGAATAATACTACTTGATTGATTATGTTTGAGTTCTGACATAATTATTAATAAAAAATTCAATATTAGAACCAAAATATTTTAACAACTTTTGTTTTATCCCATATGACGTTGCATACAGCACGTTATTATTATATATGTATAATTTAATATATTATATTGGCTATAGATACCCAGAAACAAAGAAAGAAACTGCATTTCACACAAATAAAAAAATTACATATACAATTTTTATAATATTGTGCAGATTGACCAAACAAAATTACATGTCCCTACACATAAACAATACATAAATAAATGCCACTACAAATTACACTATACATCCCTATGAGAAATGAAGATAAAACTCCAAGATAAAGCCTGTTTTGAGTGATGCATATCACTAAATTAACAGAAAACTTGCAGAATTACGAACAATACAGTAATATTTTATCAAAACTTTCTTAAACTATTTATTTTAAAATCTATATATAAAATAATCAACTAATTCTACGTGTAAAAAATTAAACAAATAAATATGGAGAACATAATGATCTTATAAGTGGCACTATTTAAAAGATGCATTATTGCAATTATTAGAAACATATTACATTGAACAATCTTATTTCAAATATTAATTTTAAAAAGGAATTTTTTAATATCTTTCATAGGTAATAGCCACTTAAGCTGTTTGAGAAAAATTCTTATTGAACATTTGATCTTTATACTCTGCGGAAAAGGTTAAAAAGTGTTGGTGATAAAAAAATAAACGTTTCTGTGAAGAAAGCATTTGAAGGTCTTGGTATTAATAAGTCTTCTTCATTTCTTAATTTAAGTTTAAATTTATTTGTTTACTTATGGTTCTTGCTTCTAAAGAAAAATATTTTTAGTTCTTTAAAAACAAACATATATCTCATAGGAAGAATATTCAAACTCGAAACCAAAGGGTAGGATGATTCAGTTTTCTTTCTTTTTTATGATTATTCTTATAAATTGTTTATGAACTGTAATTATCGGCATCAAATTAGTTATGTACGTTCCTCCCCAGCACGGTAGAGCATATCCCATTATAATTTTCACCAGGGAGAGGAATATCATTCTCAACAGTTTAGTATCTCATTTATTTTTCAAATAATAGAAGATTCTTATTACGTATTTTAGTTTATGTTCAAGTTTTGAAATATGAGTTTTCCATTTTAAATCTTTATCAAGCCATAACCCCAAGTGAATCCTCCCCTACTACTAGACTGCAATTTTTATTTCATTGAGAATTAATGCTTATACAGTTAAGACATTTATACATAATTTTATTTTTAAAGCGACTGACTCAGAAGGTCAAGTTACGACTGGAGGAAATGCCATGATTTTAATAATAGTAATAATACTTTTTACATTAAATACTATTTTGTTGAAATATATTTAATTTTCATAAATTATTTTAAAATAAAAATGTTCATAAGTCAATAATTACGAAAAATATGTCCCAGAGAATACTTATTCAAATTGAGTAATTCATAATTTTGATATCCGACCTCATTAAACTTATTCCTAAAGTTCTTACTTAAAATACGTTTAATTTCTCATTAAAGTATTTTGTTATTTTTTCTTAGATGGCTGAAAGTTTGTTTGAACCTAATACCTACTGCACCGTTTGAAGGTCCTTTGATCTTATTTGGTATATCATACTCGTTTGTGGATATTGTGACAGCAGATCACCATATTGGGATTAAATGAGTAGCCTATATTCTTCAATATTTTAATTTTATATCTAGAAAATACTTTCCCAGTTTATGTCTACTCGCTAATGGGATATAATTTCCTCGCTTGTACACAGAAAGAGTTATGGTAAATATTATCAACACCTTACTAACAAGATATTTCTTTTCACAATTTTCTCAATCAATGTTTTAACCACAATGTATAATGTTATTTATTCGATTTTAAAATATTCTGCTTAACTCAAAATATACCAATCTTACCTTTAATAAATGTAAAAATACCTTTGTTATTATACAATATATGTACTTGAAAATAACTAGTTTATTTAGTGTTCTAGGAAAAGAATAATACAATGAGGGAAAGTGTGATTCCTAAAAGACACACACCTCGAAATATATGATACAGCTTCTACTCCCCGGAGTGGCTTATCTCTGATACACAGCGCCAACACTACCATTATGTTGTATCGCTAACAAGTTCACTCTGTAATCCTTTGTTGTTCGTTTAAACTGCCATAAGTTATCTTGGGCTTAGAGTTTTATAAACACAGGAAAGGGTAAAATTTCTCTCTGGTAAAACAAACTATCTTCTATAAATGCGTCAAGTTAATAAATAATGTAGTTATCATTAAAGCCAATTTTTCTTTAAACGGTATATATATATATATATATATATATATATATATATATATAATTTCAATTATTTTGTATTTGGCTGTTTTCACATGTGTGTTTAAATGGCCCTGTGGTGTAATGGTAGCACATTCACCCGGCAAGTGAGAGATCCGGGTTCGAGTCCCGGCGGAGCAAGTACTTTTTGCGATTCAATGTTTATTGAAATTAAATAGGGCTATCGCCATTTATACAAATTTAATGTGTATATATATATATATATATATATATATATATATATATATTACATTACTTGTTATTATGTATATACCATTATTACTTTTATTCATTTATTAACATCAATATAGTTGTAATGGAGATACTTACATGTCTGCTGAAAACAACCGTAATATTATTAACATATAGTTTATATGATTTAATTATGTTGTATATGTTACAACAGTTTATGCACTGTTACTAAAAAATCATGTAGACCCCCAACGGCATCTCAAATACTTGGTACATGGTTTACACCTAAATACATTTTTTAAAGGTTAGTAATGACAGTAGCTAATCGTTTGTTGGTGATTGTTAGAACACAAGTGAACTTGATTTATAACCTTATATTGATTTTTAAAACACCATTCACTGATGTAAAATATTTATGCACGATCTGCAAAGTTATTGCTTATTCAGCCAAGTGTATTCATTAAATAATTCCTCGAATTCAAAAATTGTCTGCAATAAAACATTAGCCCAATTGGTTCAACTATTTTACATTACCACTTGGCAACACGTTCAAGGATTTATTTTTATTTCTAAGATAAAAAATTAAAAGTATGTATTGTGTGAATGTGTTTGTGTTATTTATGAATGTACAAAAATAACTAAAACAACAATATCTACCCTTATTTTTAACATCGTATAAATATAATCATTTTATCAATATGCAATCACTAATATTACAGCTAAGCCACTGGTGGACTGTGGGCCATGAATCGATAACGGTATCGTAAATCAACATAAATATTCATGTTTTGGGTTCCAGGCTGCTCGTTATCGGATATTGGGCCAATAAACTTGACAATCTGGCTTATTGTTTGGATCATTGTATTTCATACTCTCTATGGAAATGTGCAAAGTCTGTGTTTTATCACCTGTTGTTACAAACTGTTTTATAGATACAAATTAAAAGCGTTCAGAAGTTGTAAACTTTGTGTAACGTTCAATATACTAAAGCTTATTGTACACAAAGACATAAAAGTCTTAATGCATTAATTTTTAATTTACAATTAATCTTATAATTGGAATTAATTGTTTTTAACTAAACTAATCGTTAGATAAACAATTATTTCTTACGGTTTAAAAATGATGCATTCCAACTGCATTTCATCATGAAGGAGCAGTGTGCACAAGGCATTTCCACCAAAAAAAATCCATAACCACACAGAGTATATCTATACAAAGTGACAGTCATATACGACACTGGAAGAAATGGAGAGATTCAACTGTACCACTTTTGCGCTACGGATACTGACATTTGCCATATCTCAAGTAATTCACTCTTCCTACTCGTTTGCGATCTTATTTATTATACAATATTTGCAGTGTCCATATTTTTTTATATGCTACAAATTTCCTTAGTTGTTACTGTAAATACAAAAATTATATATACAATATAGCCAGGAGCGCCAAACATGTCACAGTTGAGAGTTACCAGTTGTTTTTTTGCCCCTGGCTTACGCAAGCGTATCATTAAAGTAGCCGTGCTCGTTTATGAGTTGAAGGATTTAATTGAATTAAGGACTGTTGGAATTGCAATGGAAATTTAAAAATATTTGGTAACATGTAAATTGTTTAACTGATGTAAAACACCTAATGCCTATGAAAATACAAAAGGTTTGTTGCTCCCGGATTGTGCAATGTACCTTTAAAGTGGTAGTGCTCGCTTATGCACTGACGGATTTCTTTGAAACAAGAACCTTTGGAATGCTATTGAAAATGCTCAAATATTCGGTGACTAGTAACATTTTATAACTATACTGGTCTTTTGCTGTTATTTGACTTTAAGCTTTTAAACGGGTGACATATTATTAATATTAAAGAAAGTAACATTTTTTGTTTAGTTTTCTCTTATTTATTGAAAACTATGTGCCAAATTTGGTTTCCTTAGTTTTGAATTTTTTTATATTATTTTCTTAAACAAAAATTGAAAATGGCTGCTAGAGGATAAATGACACATTTATAGACCTATATGTACAGGGCATTTTTGAAATAACGAAGAATGTCTCCCACAGAAGTTTGTGACACCCTTTTGTTGACACTCATATAAATTTATTAACAAAAAATGCTTGGTCCACCAAGACACTAATCCCAATCTCTCAATAGCCTCATGAGTATGTTGTTCCTTAGAACCAAATATCTATTACTGTAACGTTTATTATTGAATCAAGGGTTAATTATTGTTTATAAGCTTTTTAACAATGCTTCACAAAACAATATAACACAATTAAAATAAAACTATGTATATTAAGCCTTATTGTGCACTATTATATGTAAGAAACCAACACTACTGATGTATGTGCTAGTGAAATTTTTTGATTTATATGAAGATTATATATTAAAACTGTCGCAGTGAATCATATGATTTACCTGAGAGTTATGTATTAATTTGCGCTCCGTTTAACAATATATTTTGTAAAACACCTAGTTGCAACATCTCTTTATGATTAATTGTGAAACTGTCTAAAAATTTATTAGGAGACCTACTACGTAACGTATACCTAATCTTAGGTAAACCATTTGCTCTTAGGGAAACCTAACCTTTTAATGGAAGATGCCACTTTACATAATTTATAATTCTTGATTTATGCAGATCATCCATTCGTTTAGTTTTTAAGATGGTGTTTAGAGACTGTGACTATTATATGAAAATCCTATTCCTCGAACTTGAATCTGTAACTGTCCTACTAACAATACTCAAGCAGCTATAAAAGGTAATGAATGTAAAACTGAGAATTTGAGCTCAGAGATATTTAAATATTCACGACGCAGTGTCTCGGAAAACTTTGCGTTGGATTTCCTAGCAATTCATTTGTTTCGTCACAATTTTACTTGCTATCTGTCATAAACGGTATCTTAATGTAGAGAAAAGTTAATTAAATAGATATGATAAAGGTTAAATAGTTTTTTATAGTGTGTAATATGATCATTGCATAGGTATTATTCGGATATCTCATTGTGTAACATGATATAAAAAATATCGTCAAACATTAATTGTTGATAAAATTGAGTTATTGTCGTTAGGCCTAATGAAAATCGCCACAACAAATGCAGTAACTCGCATTAAACTTGCGTTTTATGGTTACAACATGACAGTTACGTAATATCACGATTTGATACAGACTGCTACGTCGTACTTTGATAGTTTTACATCGTTGTGCTCTCTACTTTGTGCAGCTGATGAGAAAATGAAAACAGCTGTTTCATCTAGATTACACTGGAATCCAACTGGTAAAATCAGACGGAGATTTGCCCAAAATACGTTTGGATTACTTTAAGTAGTGGCATTATTAAGTTGGATTGCTATATACTCTACTTTTTCGGTCTTTCTGGAACCTTTTTAGACGGAAGTGTACTCTAGATTCAAGGAGTCTTAGACAGTTTTATATCTCAGACGCTGCAATAATTAAAGGCTGAAATTTAGATAAACTCAACATTCGTGAAAGATACATGTAGTACATGCATTATTACAGAAAACCAGATATTATGACAATCTTTAATATAAGAACTAAAATTCACTACTTCGAATCGAACTTTCAGGATATAAGCAAGTGTTATTTTCTTTTGTGCAGTACTGGGTCGAAGAGCTAATGTATTCAGTCAGCCAATTGTTATGTATACAGTTCCAATCTCTTGTTACAGATCCTCTGGATAAACCTAGTGAGTTCGTGGTTTGAAAATTCTTACTCAAAATTGAATATACTATACTCGTAAATAATTATACTCAATTATATATTTAAAGAAAACCTACTTTACAAAAGTTTAATAAGAATCAACAAAGAAAGTACTCGTGTTGAACAAAATTAGAAATAAGCTCCATTTTATGTAGTATCACTAATTAACAAGTAATTAAATAGTTGTTTTGCGAGAAAAATGTTTTACTATGATCTAAATATTAATTTGTTTCATTGCAGTAATTGATATATTAATACATAACAAATTATTGCAGCTAAACGTTTTATAGCTAAATGTATGATTTACACGAAAACTTTTTTCGAGGAGATTATACAAATGAAATATAACTTATCATGAGTTTCAAATTTTTTTTTACAAAAGAACATAAACTATTCATAATATTGTTTTATTAGTTTTAATATTAATCCGTAATGTTATGATTAGTTTTTATTAGCTGAATAGTAGCAGTTTTATCGTGTATTTTTGTTACCGAAATTTATTACCTAACCTGAGAGAAAAACTCAAGAAAAGGAATGAATGAAAAATAATCGATTAATTCATGTTATTCTTAAAGAGCCTCAGAATATTTGCCGATGTATTCGTGTACAGTACATTAATTTTAACACCGTGACACATATAAAATCATAAACACAATTATTCTTCCCTACAATACTATTTCAGTGAGAGCTATTCTGTATTGCACGATAGGGCGAGTTGCATATCAATGCAATTCAGAACAGAACTATTTTTAGACTAACTGAATTGAGCTGAAGATTTCGTAACTGAAGTGAAACATTCTTAACAACTCTGAAAAATAAACTTCCTTTACAATCCAGACAAGAGTGCGATTGTTGCCTCAGGACAAACAATGAGCTGGAGAACCAGAAGGCTCAACACGAATGTCGATGTCGAAATATAATTCTCTCTTTGTTACTTACGGTTTTGAAGAAGGGCGACACTGAACTTTTTTCAAATTTTCTCGATTCTTTTGTTTTTTTGTTTCCATGTCATAACATTGTTTTTACCATAAATCTTTGTATTCTGACTTGCAAATATGAGTACGTACACGAGTAAAAATAACGTTTCTTGAAATGCAGTAATTTTCTACATTAAATAAATGAAATAATTATAAATTGAACGCATTCACTGCAAAAAAGTGATTTACGAATAACATGCATTTAATTTCATTAAATATTTTATACACAAACAAAGTTAATAAAGTACGATAAATAACTAATAATAAAAACATTTATAAATTTTGTATGTACAATTAACGTATTGATGTACTTTGGTTACTCTATGAATAATATGATGAAATATATCTGGAATAAAACATTGTAAGGCTTGAATAATATTTTTATGTATAGAAGAATTAAATTTAAAAATGTATAAATCTCCCTGGCAATATTTAAACTGCCTGCGTATAACACAGTGCTTCGATAAAAGAGTTACCAGAGGTATTTTCAGTTTTGTTATTGTAGTAAACACTGCACACTGCTGCACCAGTTTGCCATGTTGTGTGCATGCTTCATTAGTTGAAACACAAAACCGCTTTCAGCCGAGCCTTATTTCTTTCATTTAAAATGGGCATTAACTTTGTAATAAAAATATAATATATTAACCAACATATTAACTGTTTGTAAATTCAAATCATATACATATTATATATAGTTTTATAAATAAATTTGGATTCAAGATTCTGTGAGGAATAAATGGATTAGAAGAAACATTTTCAGGTACTATCCACCAGTTATTTGTTGAACAGGCTTATTACTTCAGATGTTAACTGGCACGCTTCTTAATAATCTTTCGAACTAAATAGGTTGATTGTGTAACAATTCAAGCTGAATTATGATGTATATTAACTCATCTCCACCTATTAAATCTGAGGATACAAAATTAGAAAACAAGCTACATGCACTTGAAATCAAGGTAAATTTTCTTTTAATTCATTGTGGTGAGGTTGACAACTTGGGCCGTCTCTCTTACTATAAACGACTGGGATTGTAGATATTAATATTCAGATATCCAAGATGATATAAAATACTTTTTGATTAGTAAGTTCCAAGTGAATATTCAGTAAAATGTATTACTAGATGTTTAAACTATTAAATATGATCTATTTTGTCTTAAATAAAAATCACAGTTATAAATTAAAATAATGGATTTATTTTAATTTATAATAAATCTGTCTAATTAATTAAAAATTTTAATTTATAATAAGTCTGTTGATCAATCACAGTCTAAAACTGCATATAAACCACATACTGCCATTAATCAATGTAATTGACATTGGTCATCCCGTATAGTCCTTACATTGGTGAGTATTTAAAATAATTCCTTATGTTGACAATACTTAATTGTTTATAAACGCTTCTACAGTTGCGTTTCGATGGAGCTAAATTTATAGTAAAAATGCCGGTATTTCTTAGAAGAACAAATATCACTTATAGTGAATATAATATAGAGTAGATCATTATTAGGTGATTTCATAGTACAGTAGTTAAACAATTCCGCCAATGTGAGTTAATGTCAAGTTTCCTACATTGCTGTGCAAACCTTATTAATCCTATTCATCCTATTTGAATAAATCTATAAAGGCAATTTATAAAGGTTTGTTCCTCAAAATATTTGTTAAATATTTTCTCGAAAATAATATAAGTTAAAACACTGTTTAATATTAAATTACATTAAAAACATAAAACCAATATTTAATACATTTTATTGTTTTGTGAGGCCTTTCGATATCCAAGATAAGAGCCAAGAGGCCTCACAAAACAATAAAATGTATTAAATATTGGTTTTATGTTTTTAATGTAATTTAACAGTGACCAATATAAGCTCCATCTACAGCACTGTTTAATATGTTTTATAGTTAATATTTCAATTCACTAGTAAAAGTGAACCATTTTTTCTCCGGGGAAAAATGTGTGGGAAAAATGTGCTCGTTTTACTACAAGAGAGCAACAATATTTAAATAATAACATGGACATAGAGGTATGAAATGGTGTAAGGGCACTACGGAAATAATTTTCTGTCAATATAATAATAATTATTAATTACTCAAGCAGTATTGAGTTTTTTAGAATGAAGATCGAAAACAACCATAATTTATACTGCGAATGCTTTGAGGCAGCTTATTACATGATAAATATGACAGCCACCACTTAAGAGGAGATATAATTACGATTACTGAAAGTCATAAACTGAAAAATAAACATATCGCAAATCCTCTTTCCACGGTGCTTGAAACAATCCCTTTAGTTACGGGGATCTGCGCAGTTGATTGAATCATGTTTTTTATCTGAATCCAATTGGAAAGAGATGCTGCTTCAGCAGTCGTTCTGTTTTTATATTATATAAAGCATAATACTGCTTTAAGTTTATAATTTCAGTCAGGAAAATTTTTATAAATTTTAAAATAATACGAGGAAAATATCTTTTATAAATGATTAAAGAGTATTAATAATTTCCTGAGGTGCTGGTTTAAAATAATAGAACACTGGCAGAAGTTGCCTAGCTGTCTGTAGCACCACAGTCTCGAACTTAAATTGGAAATGTATTTGTATGTATCTTAAGTGACTCTCTTGGCAAGTTTGATAGATCAGTGCAAGTACTGGAATTTTTCACATAACTTTAGAATAGTTTTGTAGTAATGCAGTTTGGTTTTATTAGTTTAATAATTGTTAAAGGAATATCTTCTAAGGGACTTTTATTTATATTTCGGTATTAAAAAATATACTTGAAATAGTTTTTTTGGATAAGATGCTAGCACATTTGGATTGAAAACGTATCATATTTATCTTTTTTTATCTTGGAACTGCCAGTTTTCCGTAATCACCTCCTAGTTTATATTCCTTATAATATAATCCAAAAAAATTTTGAATATTTTTACATTTATCTTTTTAATAATTTTACTTATTCATATCACGTACTTTTTAAACCTTAATGGTTATTTTACATCGTAAATTGGATACAAGGATAGTTTAGTACAAATATAACTTCGAAATGTATTAAATTGAATTGAAAACACATTTTATGAAAGTGACGTTCGTGAAAGAAGAGTTTAGTATTCAACCAGCAACAAGGCGAAGTTAGTCCGTGAACGGCTCGAGGGAAGTCTTGCTCCGAAACATTTCTTGAAGTTTAAAACAGGTTTACCATTTGATATATTGTTAGAATGTGATAAAAAAGTAACATCTTTCATTCTTGGGTAAATAGGCACAGTTTTATGGTGGAATCGTTTTATAATTTTTTAAGTACTAAAATGAATTAACTTAATTTCCTTGAATCATAAAATAAAATATTTACAGCCCACCACAAAGAGATAGACTGAAACAAAAAGGTTTTTTAAGCGTGATAATTAAAATAATAAAACAGTAAACAGTATATCTTTTTAATTGTTAAGAAAGTTTGTTTTAGTGGTTTAACTAATGAACGAGAATACAGTATTTGAAATTATATGATAATCTTAAATTTTGTTTAATATAGTGAAAAATGTAATACTGCTGTACGAATCGTACACTTAAAACCAAATTTTAATATAGAAATTATATTTTATTTTTATTACGAGTACATAAGAAATATTATTTTAATACAATATAAATAATAGTTTTAAGTTAGCAAAAAAATAATTCATGTAATTCCAAGAGTAGCTCTAAGTTTGACAACCAATACTAAACAACATAACTTGTTGAATCTGAGTATACGGACTGGTAATACTAGAAAAATGAAGTAATTATTTACTAGATACTTTTTGAACCAGGATGTAGTGTAAGATTGAAAGGGGTTCTTTGTAACTGAACACTGCCTAGGGTTAGTTCTATTTGTGTAGTTTTATAATTATAGTGTCAGTTTCTTTATATATTTAATAGGTAATTTTAAAATATGGTTGGTAAAACAAAATTGTTGGAAAAAGTGGTGTCTATAAAAAATAATGGTGCAGTGGACCGTGAAACATGTGTGTTTGCTGTTGAACATTATTTCAATTCGAACAAATCTGTCATCACTGTTCAACGAAGCGTTCGTACAGTCTACTGTCGAGCGTAATGTTTTCAATACCTGATCGCAAAACGATACTTCATTAGGTAAACTTGTTTCGTACAACAGGATGAGTTACAAGGAATAAATTGACTAATCATAGTCGTATTGACTAATGTTGACAGTGTCTGAAGGCCTCACCGCTCGTCTAGTCGTCTAGGACATGTATCGCGCATCCTGACATGTGAGTTTTGAAATTCCATTCTTACAAGTTTATTATTGTTCAGAAGCTTCGCGATCGTGACTTTGATAAATCAAGGTGTTTTAAAGTGAATGCTTAACATCGTTGCAAATGACAATGCTGTTTTCATGATTAGTGATGAAGCTCACTTCCATTTAAATTCATCTGTAAAGAAGCAGAACTATCGCTAATAGACACGCTAATAACAACCCACAAGAAATGAATCAAAACCTCTGCATAGTCCTAAAGTTACGTTGTGGTTTATGGTCTCGAAAATGTATACCGTTGGACCTTATTTTTTGATGGGTGGTGTAATTGACACAGTTAATTCTCAACGTTATATGCTACACACATTTTTGCTGCCACAACTTGAAGCTTTGGGGATCTACGTGGCAAGAATACGGTTTCAAGGTCATGGAGACACAACCTAAACGAGAAATTCATCTACGGAAGTCATATGAGAAATGATTCCTAATCACGTGATTTCACGTGCGATTTCTTCTTATAGGATCACATGAAATTCAAAATTTACTGTCGTAAGCCTCTTTCACTCGAAGACTTTAAGGCTGCAATACATGAAGAATTTACTGCAATGTCACGTTGATAAAAGATATGGAGAACTTTTAAGAGAGTATTTTAATTGAGAGTAACAGTATACTAACACAGATTAACGCCATATTTCCGGACGTTACCTAAAGAAAAATAAAGAGCTATGGATTTCTTTATGCCCAATTCTTAAGTAGGGTTTTTTTTTATTGTTTTGCGTCCTATATCATTTTTAAAATACATACATTCTTTGCGCATCACTGTAGTAAAAAGTTATATGGCTGTGCAAAATAAATTAGATACAGTTTTTATTAACTATGTGCTACAATTTATGTAAATTTTGTATAAGTAAAATTCAACTCATATTTCCAAAATATTTTAGTATGACGTCTTATACATAATCTATATATATAAAAATGAATGTTTGTCCTTTATGGAATCGTGAACTATTGGACCGATCATGATGAAAATTTGTACGTATATGTATTTTTCCACGGAGAAGGTTTATATGCTATGCCCATTGATGTTATCCCTTTCCCGATTCAGGATTCCGCCCCACTGGTTACAGAAATACCCATAAGAAATGCATTGCAGCAAACATATGTTAACGTCTTTTCAAATTTTTAATCAGCTGTTCTTTGTATATTATAAAATATAGAGCTGTCAAATTATTTAAAATGTAAGTACAATTAAATAGTTATGAAGGATTAATATTAATAATATTAATAAAGTTAGAAAGCATCTATCCGTGTGTGAACAGCCGGTTCAATTGGATCGGATACATTATGTGATTCGGAGTGCTGATTAACATCTTATAAATTCAAACGCATTTTTTACGTTGTTCCCGTACAATTATGCCTCCAAAGCGACAAGCAATTGGTCGATCTACACCTCAAGCTCGGAAGAAAAGAGCAATACGAGCCTCAGAATCAGACGAGCAACGAGTATTAAGGCTGGAAAATATTCGAGTACATGCCGCTGAAACCCGTTCGACGGAATCATCTGAACAACGAAAATTGAGGTTGGAAACTAATCGAATACGTACTACTCAGGCCCGTTCGTCTGAGACAACTGAACAATGGGAAAGAAGGCTGCAAAAATATTAGAATAAGCAACGTTCGATCAAGACGAACATCCACCAATTACATCCACCACCCCGAACCACTATCAACGTTGTTATCAGGTGTTACACGTGAATCGAAGCATTTCTTGGAAAATATTCGCAAATACAATTCATGTTTTCAAATGACATCGTTCGGTGCAACTAACATCGTGCGTGAAAATTACATGCCAACATTTAGAGTGCAAGGGCAAATTTATCATCGTGCCGGATCGCTGCTACCATTGCCGGACGCAGATCACAAGTTTCTTCAAATTTATTTCATGGCAAACAGTCATGAACAAATTGAACAACGATGTCATTACAATGCAGGCACTAAACGAGAAAATCGTGGCTGCGTTACAAGCCTTTTTCGATCAACACAATGAATTAGTTCAGTTGTTTAAAACCGCCATTCAACAAATGCCAGCCGATGACTACGCAGTTGTAATTCGAGCAGATAAAAGACCCGTTGGCCAATACGAAAGACAATTTAATGCACCAACAGTTGATGAAGTGGCGATCGTGATAGTTAGCGAAGAATTCGAATCACGCGACATAATTCTTCATCGCAGAAGTGGTGACGTTCAACGAGTCTCCGAAACTCATCGTTCATACGACGGATTACAGTATCCGATTCTGTTTTGGCGAGGAGAAGATGGATATCATTTAAACATCAAAATGAGAAATCCACAAACAGACGAGGAAACGAATAAGAAAGTCAGTGCTATGAATTATTATTCGTATCGATTGATGATTCGTCAAGACGCTGAGAACCACATACTAAAATGTCGACAATTGTTCCATCAATACATTGTCGAGATGTACGCGAAGATTGAAACCGAACGACTCTTATATATTCGATTGAATCAAACCAAGTTGCGGTCTGAAGAGTACATCCATTTACGAGACGCAATCGTTAATGATGGTAACAAGAATCCAAACGAATTAGGAAGAATGGTCATATTACCATCGACATTCACGGGAAGTCCACGGCACATGCATGAATATGCACAAGATGCGATAACATACGTTCGCGCATACGGGTCGTCCAGATTTGTTCATCACATTTACATGCAATCCTACGTGGGATGAAATTAATGAACTTCTGTTAGCTGGACAATCATCTTCGGACCGCCATGACATTACCGCACGCGTATTTAAACAAAAATTGAAATCTTTCATGGATTTTATTATCAAGCATCGTGTTTTTGGAGAGGTACGCTGTTGGATGTATTCCATTGAATGGCAGAAAAGAGGATTGCCACATGCACATATTTTGATTTGGTTAGTCAATAAAATTACGCCAAATCAAGTTGACCAAATCATCTCAGCAGAAATAACCAGATAAAGACATTGATTCAAACTTATTCGACGTCGTTACCAAAAATATGATTCATGGTCCATGTGGCGCATTTTAATAACAATTCACCATGCATGTCTGATGGGAAATGCACGAAACGATACCCAAGAAACTTGGTTTCTGAGACCATTACTGGCAATGACGGATACCCACTGTATCGTCGACGATCAGTTGAAGATGGCGGCAAATCCATCGTTCTGAAAGTACGAAACGTTAATGTCGAAGTCGATAATCGTTGGGTTGTTCCATATTCACCATTGCTCTCAAAGACCTTCAAAGCACACATTAATGTTGAGTATTGCAATTCAGTAAAGTCGATTAAATACATTTGCAAGTATGTCAACAAAGGAAGTGACATGGCAGTCTTCGGAGTAGGGAAATGTAGCGGCACCGCTCGATGAAATCAACCAATACCAACTTGGACGCTACATTAGCAGCAATGAAGCAGTATGGCGCATCTTATCATTTCCAATCCATGAACGACATCCAACAGTAGTACATTTGGCAGTGCATCTCGAGAATGGACAACGCGTGTACTTCACAACAGATAATGTACGTGCAAGAGCATTGGTTCCACCGGCAACAACTTTAACTGCATTTTACTCATTGTGCCAAGATGATCATTTTGCAAAGACTCTACTTTATTCTGAGGTACCGAAATTCTACACGTGGAATGCATCGGCTAAAAAGTTTCAACGTCGCAAACAAGGTAAAGTAGTTGAAGGACATCCCAATTTGTATTCCAGTGACGCATTGGGTCGTCTGTACACTGTTCACCCGAACAATACCGAATGTTTCTATTTGCGATTGCTGTTAATCAATGTACGTGGACCGATGTCCTTCCAAGATTTAAGGACAGTCAACGGTCAGTTATGCGCCACTTATCATCAAGCTTGCCAGAAACTAAATCTTCTTGAAAATGATGCCCATTGGGACACTGCACTCGCTGATGCATCGAATACTGCTCGACCACAGCAAATACGTACGTTATTTGCTATCATTTTAACAACCTGTTTTCCCATGTAATCCAAACGATCTTTGGGAAAAATACAAGGACAACATGAGTGAAGACATTCTACATCGTTTGCGCATTGCGAATCAAAATTCGGACATTCAATTCACTCCAAACGTGTATAATGAGGCATTGATTTTTATTGAAGATATATGTATTGAAGATATATAATGGTATAATATTGTACTTTTAAAATTATACTAATTAAACATGACTGCAATTTATTATATTTAATACAATAATAATATCAGTTGTTTCAAATTCTTAATTAAAATACTATCACAAGTAATGTACCTTAATACTGCACTAACCGTGTATTAAAAAGCATTATTAACAACTATTAATTAAATTCTGTTTTAATAATATATAATTAAAAGAAATTTCCTTTGACGGAAAAATTAAATTTTCAGGTACATACAACAACAAAAATAGCAGAAATGATTTATTTTGTTATAAATGTACAATTTCTTCGTTATATCTGCCATAAAACGTCCCTACTAAATTATTATCTTATCAATTATTTATTAGAAATAAAGGTTAAAAGTTAATAAAATTTCAAACTTTGTTACATGCATTTTTTTCCCAAAGAGGTAATATGTATTTAATAAATTTAATTTGATCGCATTAACACATCATTCTGCCAAGTTTTTAGTTATAAAATTTACTCTTTTTGGAGCTATGATCATTTAAATAAATAAAAAAATAGTATTACCAGAACAAAAATATATATAATAATGTATAAAAGTGTACGGTAAATTTATTGTGTGACAGCCACCTACATTAGTTTGGGTAGGCTATAAGGTTCAACGTCAGTGGTTGTTTCAAAATAAAATACTGATACCCAAATATGTTTTCATGACCAATTTTGACCAAATTTGGTATATACGGAATTACGTACGGCTGTTGAGGGAAAATACTAAATACTCTACTTCATTGTATTTAGTATTTTGTATTTAGCAGATATATTATGGGTACTTCGGATAGGGATCTTAGTATGTATAATCATTTATAACTTTTAATTCTTTCTTACATTTTATATTTATTGAATAACATGACACAGTATGTTAAGTAATTGGCCATAGGTATGAATATTTACTAAGCTGAATTCAATATACGAGAGTCCAGCTTTAGGTTGGGTTTCAAGTTTTAAAGACATTGGCCGTTTTAAGATTCAAAATTAAGTACTGGTACCCAAATATGTTTTCATGACAAATTTCCTCTTTTAACAAGTTTAAATTCTTTTCTATGGTTTCAAATACAGACATATAAGGGATAATAGGGCCTGTTTTCAATACCAGTTTAAAAATATCCTGACACAAATTAAGAGAATAGATTACATTTCAGAAGTTTGCAAGAATAAGAGAGCTGTAAGGCAATAAAAAGTAACAATCAGGTACTTTGTATGCAAGCCTCAAATGTCAGAAGTGTCTCTCGCCGCAAATATATATATATAATATATATATATATATATATATATATATATTAAAACGTACAATTCGAAATTGTTCTTGTAATTAACATTTAAAATATATTTTATAGCGCAATAAGTTTTCATTATAAAAGTTGCAATATTTGTAAGCCTAAGCGGTATATATATTGCTATAGGAATTTAATAAGTTTAAACATAGAATTAATAGCGGTAACCGAGCAATGCAATGTATACAAAGAAACATTCCACTAGATTATTGCAAGCCTTGCAGTCTGGCAGCACAATACAACTTCATCCAACTTCCTAAATACAACTCACGTTCAGGCTTACTTCACACAGTTCAATTCCATATACCGGTGTAAAACACAATACACTGATCTAAAGATTAATGGACGATATAATCTCCCTCTGTGAATGGGTATATTACTTCATGTGCCCTCTGACATAGATTTAGTTTTGCATTCAGAAAGTTTTAGGTTCATTTCTAATATTTTAAATAAGTTTAAGTCCTAGGTCGTAACGATATTTAGCACTTTAATTATAATTAATATTACGTTCATATTACTTAGCAGATCATAAAAAACATACTAGCAAATTACAGAAATGGAATTTCAAGTTGTTTATTGAGTTATAATTATTCATTTTAACAGGATATAGTAGAAGTGACAATATTTTTATGTACAAGTTTTTTTTATTATTTAATGGTCGGAATTATAGTGAAAGGAACAAAATAAATCAAAGTCCGAGAAAACTATTAGCTCCGGAGATAACTTATATTTATAATTATATTACAAAACAATATTATAAAATAAAAGGTAATTCTGATCTAGCCAGTGGTTTCGTGGATAAGAATGAGACATTACAGTAGTCGCTGTAAAGTTTAAAACTTCAGCACCTCCTAAATACCAAAATATTTTTAAGACAATTGTTAAATGTAGACAAACTCATTACCTAAGGAAAACTTTTTAAATTTTATATAATAAGCATGTAAAGTACTGGAATTAAATAAAATATTATTCAATAATCGAAATTATTTAATGAAATACATCTATTTGTCACAAAATCATTTTATTAGAATTCTTTTGATAAAAAACTCAGCTCTTAATATGATTTATTTTTATTTTTAGTACGATTAATAACATTTTTAGTAGTCTCCTGAAATATATTTTTAATATATTTACTTATCTCTAAAAGAGAACTAAATTCACAAATTAGTATAGTATATTTTACACTTTACAAAATGTACAACATGCCAAAATGTACCATTTATGGATTAATTGAAAATAGTTTTGGTTCTAGTTGTAGTAAGTATGAAAAAGGTTTAGCCAATATTTATTTAATTTTAGAGACGAAGCTTCTTGAAACTATGTGAATTGTGGCTTTTTCATCCTCGCTATTACCACGGTTCACGTTTGCTTAAGACTTTTCGAGCCGTAAAGCACCTTTTTTATTGTATTTACTCGATTGGTCGACTGTTTGGATATTAATTCTCCTGTAGTACATTGATGTATATTTTGGCAGAAATCCATGTTGCTGGAAGGCGTCTGAAGTAACTGTTTTATAATTAGTTATAATCCTAGGGATCAAACCCCTTGTCTCAAGAGCTTAACAAAATCCCATCAAAAGTAAACCTTTATCACGTAGAACATCAGATGAAGTTTTGATTAAAAATCATTAAAAGGTCAATAGCAGTTTTGTAAATAAGATTTTGATCCTGCGACTCCTCATTCTTGGTAAGATTCGTCCCCAAAAACGAAGTTAACCTTGCCATTTACTTGTAGAATATTTATTACAAGTTTCGTAAGATATGTTTCTAAAATTGCGACCATAATCTTAATAGTAAATCGGTACATAATTAAAGAATATTTACACTCTGCAATGGATTAGAAATCCTAAAACAAAACCAAAATAATATACCTATATTTGTTCCTTTTATGAGATTTGTTTTTAACATGATTCACACTTAGCGATAATTGAGCAATCGGTCTCATTTATATTATTTCAGTGAATCGTTATTTTACTTACCTACTTCCGTTTACCTCCTTTTTTATTCGTACCAAATGTGCACTATAAATGTTTTATGATTAAAAACATGTCTATACCATACATTTTAGACATTTTTTCTAGTAAATGTGGTTTGAATTGACTGGTCAATAATGCTATAATGATAACATACAAATAATCTTTTATCTGCAGTGCAGATTACTTACATCAACTTTAGTATATTAATTTACCAAAGGTAAACCCCTTTGAACGATAAATATATACAGACAAAACTAAAAACTATAGTCATATAATTGATAGAATGATTTCTTTATATATGTAATTTGTTGAAATATTATATTGCTGTGTCTGGAAAACTCATAAATATGGCTTTACCTTGTAGAGTTACAAGATACATAATTTTGCCACAAGGTTATATAAACGTCAGACTCGACGTGGGGGAAAGAGATCACCGTCCACTTTGATACACACGGGTAATATGATAAAATGCTTCCTCTGAACTTCGCTACCAAAGCGATCTATTACACTCGTTAGCTTCTTGGATCCTGCTATCCTTGATACGCGCCATACATTATAAATAATGTATATAATTTTAGAACAAAATATTTTCTAAGTTGAAACATACAGTGTGAATATTTTTGTTAATAATTAAAAATTAGTTATTTATATTAAAATACTAAAAACACTCTACACCACGAGAATACCACGTGAACAATAATAAATGTATATTATTGATTATAAAAATAAACTAGCTGTTACCCGCGGCTTCGCACGCAATCTTTAGAACCGAAGTCCTTATATTATTTGGTAAAAGCAATTGTGCGCGATTAGCCGCAGGTAACGGCTAGTTCGTCAATAAATCCATAGTATTTTATGACGAAAAGTCTTGATTTTTTAATAAAATGTCAATTACAAACCAGATACCCAGTTACCCACGGCTTCGCACGCGATTTCCTACAGAAAAATTTGGACATAGGAGGCATATTTCTTTTGAATGTCGTTATTACCCTTCTGAGATAAATGATAGTCACTGAAAGATACTCCAAGCTCATGATTTATTTAAGATTTAAATTTTAAAACAGTCTTAATATGCACCTGTGAAATAACTGGGAATTTTTCTCCAATAGTCCATGATTTTTGTATACAATTTAACTATTTTAGACCATCATGGACAGGAGTCAAAAAGTCGGAATTCATTAGCGCACATACAATGTAATAAAATGAAGGCGCTCAATGTAATTTTGAAACGAAAATAGGCATATTTTAGGAACATATTATTACAGTCTAATAATTATGAGCTTCAGATGTTAAGCGAAATTGCGTATGGTTTTTATTTTAGGCTTTGCGCGTATATCACTTCTGGATCAAATTAGTTATATCTCCGATGCCATGGTTGAGCTTGCTTTGTTGTCTCGATTGAGAGAATTTGTATACACGGTGTTTTGAGAATCATACTTCTGTCAAAAAAAAAAAACAACTAAGGTTTGTTTTATAACATTCTTTATATTTGTAGCCAACGTAAGATAGTAATTTTTATATCTGCATTGCTCTTCTGATCAAGCACGAGCATGGTTTATATTAGATAAATATTGCAGTTAAAGGTGAATTTTTACGTAAAATTTGAATTGTATTATCTGGATAGTAAAGTCTATGATTAACAGTGAATGCAGAAACAGTTGAAACAAAATTTGCTGTTTCTCTTAAGCTTACTCTATGCTTTCAAACTATAAGTGTAAAGAAATTTAAAATAGTAATTAAATTATATAAACATATATTTCTTTTGTCGCATTATATATGTTTACAAAGAACAGCTGATTAAATTTGAAAAGGCTGTTTCACTTAATAACATATGTTTTGTCTGCAATGCATTTCTTACGGATATTTCTGTAACTTTTAGAGATCAGTGGGGCGGAATCCTGAATCGGGAACGGGATAAAAAGTACCCTATGTCCTTCTCCCAGTTCTTAGCTACCTCCCTACCAATTTTCAGCCAATTCGGATCAGCCGTTCTTGACTTATAAACAGTGAAACTAACACGACTTTCTTTTATGTATATAGATATATCTCAAAATTATATAAATATAAATAATAATATGAATATATATATAAAAAAACCGATATTTCTATTGAGCGTCATCATACAACTAGTTATTAAGTGAGCTATTCATGCTTAAGTGAAGAATTTGGACTCATTTAGTTCGCTAAGGATTGCGCTATTCAAATAGATGGATGGATTCCTGGAAAAGGAGAAACTTGGAAGAATTTATTCAGTTAACTTCCACAGAAAATACCTTAGGAAAAACTTTATAGTTATACATCTATCGTTGAGAAAAAGTAGTTCATCAGGTCAACCCTATGCACCTACCCTCTTGCTTGATATATAGTTTAAAAATAGTGACATTTTTAAAGGATGTCTGTTATCAGTTATTATTTGAAAGATCCTGTTGTTTTATAATGGTCACATAGACTTATTTAAGATCCTCGGAATTTTTTTTCCAACTTTTTAACTCGGATCTGGAGACAGAATATCTTCAGAATAAACATTATATACCTTAGAAACAATAGGTATATATTAAATTAACCTATAGATATTGATCGCCTATAAATTATGTGTTTATTCATAGGTAACAGCTAATATACTTATTAATGACTTTTTATTTCTTTCAGCTGTAGTAATTTTGCATTGGACAGCGTGTGGGATTTCGTTAAAATGTAATAACCTATATTCTTTATAATGAATACGAATAGAAGTTGAACATGTGTCATTTAATAACTAACTAAATTTAATTTATATTTGCAGTCGTAAGATGACTGAAGATGTTACTTGCGATTACGTTCATCGTAGTACGATTACATTAAAGGTGAAAATTACCTGTTCATCATAAGACACAATATTACATCCTCAAGGAGTATTAAATTACCATCTTTACATGTGTTTTAGAGTACCATCAACGTTTTATGGTTTACACCAAATAAAAATATCGCTTTATAATAAGAATCCTGTAATATTTCAACCTCGCTCTGGAGAACCTTCTTTATCCACCAAATGTTCTATGAAACCCTATAATCGTACAAGCAGTACTGGCTGGATTAGGTTTTTGTTCTGTAACTATATTTCTAGAGACTTGAAATTGAGTTAACTTACTGTATGTAGGTTAAAACTCCTGTATAAAACAAAGATGACTTTAAAAATCACTTTTTACAACAGGAATCATATCATCTTTTGTTGTCTTAATGTACTTTTATTTATAGAGGTATTTGTTTTGACCCAAATGTATAGTTATCCTTCCTACATTGGAAACTACCAACCAATTGTTTTCTGAGTGAAAAATATTCAATTCTTATATCATGGTAATTCAAAGCGATCCATCTGACTTATGATTCAATGTCGCTGACTCAAAGGGGCGTCGGGTTTTACCCCACCGGTGAGAGCTTCTGAAGTGCCGAGTTACCATTTGTGTGCTCAATGTTTTCTCCACTATCCGTTAGAAAGCGGTAGAGGCAAAAACGGTGACAAATGAACGGAAAACCTTTTGTGTCCTCCAGTTGGCAAAGACCGAATCTGCAGTAACTTTGTACCCATAAAGTTCGGTTTTGATCCTTCAAGTGATAATAACATCCATTGATTGTATCATCAGTTTGAATATACTGCCTTCCTTTTAAAAGGGAAGAGTATAGGACGACCATCGGTTAGTAAAGAGATTCTTGGGCGAGTGAGAGAGACTTTCGCGCGCAGCCCACACAAATCAGTTGAAGTCTAGTCATGAATTAGCAATTCCACAAACGACTGTTTGAAAAGTTTTACGGAAACACTTAAAACTACGTCCTTATAGTTTGCAGTTCTCAAAGTCCCTAAAGCCTGCAGAATATAGTTACGTGCCAATTTCACAAACGAAACGTTGTTGAACGACAATGAAGATTTTCTTGATCATGAAATTTTCCGTCATCACATCATTTCTTGGATATGTCAACACTCACTATGTGCGTATTGGGACTAAGAAAATCTTCACGATGTGGTACAATATCAGTACGACTCCCATAAAATATTCTTTTGTGCCATATCTATGCGGAATGTTTATAGATCTTTCTTTTTCGTAAAAGGAACTGTAACGGGTAATTCTTCATTTTGGTGCTATAGAAATTATTTATAATAACGGGTATTTCCTCAGTTGAATAAAAGATGAACCAGAGAAATTCATTTTGCAGTAAGATTGTGCACCGCATTACTGGCATAACTCAAGTCGCGATTGGTTGAACGTCACTGTGGCCTCAAGGCCAACCGTTGGATTGGCCTCAAGGGACGTAATAGTAGACCCTGTATCGCACGACCTCCATGTTCACCCAACCTGACGCCATGTGGTTTATACCTTTGGGAATTCATAAAGGATTGTTTGTATGTGCCTCCGCTAGCAGCTGACGTACCCGACGTAAGGAACAGGATTAAAACAGCTGATGCAACAATCACTACTAAAACATTGATCAAAGTTTTGAGAAGAACTGGACTATCTACCCGAAGTATGCTGTGTGACGAAACGGAGCTCACATTGAACACTTGAAAGCTTGTATGTATAAATATTTGAGTTTTTTAATATTTAATGGATTTAATTACATTTTTATTATAGGTAGATCATTTATAAATACCTTATATTTCTACAGAATCTTAAATCTGGCATACATGTCATAAATAATACTAAGGGTTCTTTTGCGTATACAACATATGATAAATCTGTCTGTTTTTAAATAAATAATGGGAAAGAAACAGATCAGTGTTACATGTCGTCAGTTTTTCATGTATTCCTGCTAAAGGACATGACGAAAGTCTATATCCTACTAATCAATTTGTTACTTTCTTCTCCTTTTACTTAAAATTGAAAAAACTACAAACTTTTCCAACGTTTTATAAGATATCTATAATAACTATCGTACTATCAAATTAATATGACATATTAAGGTATAACTCTTCTTCTGCGTTATAAAGGAATTATCCTAGGTCAAACATGGCAAAAGTTACAATAATGTAAGCTATTTTACTGGACAAATTCTAAGACCTAAAGGATAATCCCTAAATGTCTACAGTCAGTCCCAATTTTAAACTCCTATTCAGATTTAAACTGAATACAAGCTGAATAAACGTCGTGTATTTGGGAAAACTTTTGTGATTTGCCTTAGCTGTAGGTGTTTTCAACAATTACATGGTTTGTAGCAACAAAATCACTGAAAATTTCATAAACAAGTTACTTTTGTTTTATGTTGTTTAGAGAATGTCAGATTTCAAGATAAAAATGTATCATGGATATAGATTATAACAGAACTAAACTAACTGAGAGTATCGAATACAATAATGAGAGGTAGTGTAGAGGATTTTCTGCAGAAGAACCACTAATTGGTAAAAATGTATCATGGATATAGATAATAACAGAACTAAAGTAACTGAGAGTATCGAATACAATAATGAGAGGTAGTTTAGAGGATTTTCTGCAGAAGAACCACTAATTGGTAAAAATGTATCATGTATATAGATAATAACAGAACTAAACTAACTGAGGGTATCGAATACAATAATGAGAGGTAGTGTAGAGGATTTGTGGCAGAAGAACCACTAATTGGTATATTCCCAGCAATACGTTGGATATACATTCACACACAGCTCTGCGGTATGTTAAACATGCACGATTAGGTCTCTGATGGTAACGGTTGTATAATTTCTAATACAACAAAACTAACAGTACACCTACCCTAAATTAGGTTGGCAAGTTTCATTGTATCTAACATAATAGTACCAGTTTAATGTATACCGATAGGTATTCTATACTGTAGCCTTATGCTATGCAACAAGATATTAACAACTTATAATAAAACTTTTTAGAATTTTGAACACTTGTTTCGGCCAAGTTTACCAAATAAAATGCAGTAATCATAATTAATTATTTTATTACGTGAGTTTTTATTCCTTAAAACGATCGGCAAAATTAACAATTGTAAAAAGTTTCAACTAATTAATTTTAATAGTTTATATATGTACACATTATATCATTTACCAGAATTTAACACCCGCTTGGTACTTTTAACAACAGGAAAGTGTTAGTTGTGAAAACTGTGATTCTATTCCCTCTCCCTTAATATATATTTGTCTAAACGTAATGTGCAAGGACAATATGTACAACCATGTGAATTTTCAAGTACATTGAGTATAATTGACTGTATGTATTTTTTTAATCCTACAAATTGTTATGGATTGAGTTTCCAGAAGTAATTGAAAGAAGATAGAGAATATATTGATTGATCTTGTGTAATATTAAATTTATTGTGAAATAAAACATAACTAGTCAAAATGTTATTATTCATTTCTAGCTCTTGAATTATTAATTCTAATTTCCTAAGGTAATTTTTATACAGGGCTGCTGAAAAGTCCCGGGACGGTCTAATAACTTTTGAACTAATTACAATATAAGAACCAAAATTTACATCAAGCTTTTGCTCATGAATTTCACCATGATATCCTGCTTATGGGGGACGTCCCGCTAGGGATTGGTGAAAATTCTTAAATAGAAAGCATAGGTCGAGTCGTACATCAAAGCTCTTTTAATTAGAAAACATTTTGGCGAAAATCTGACGTAAAACAGTTGACGCATTACAAAATGGCGGACACTCAAAGATTACAAAATACAGAATTTTTCAAATGCAAACATTCGTGTTGTTAGAGAGAAAACTGAGACACAATCTTTTATTTTACTTCTTTTACTTCAAATCACTTACCAAAACAGTTATAACAAATGTTCAAAGTGTTTGCCTTCAGTTTGCTGACAATATCCCAATCGATTGTAGAACGCTGATAATATTGCATTGTTTATCTGGAAATTCCTTATTAGCAGGTAAGGTTATTTATTACCTTCCTTATCTGGAAGGTAATCAGCTGGAGCAAACAAGACCAAAAAGACAACAATGAAATTGCCAGCTGACAGATACAGTTGTTTTATCAACTCAGTCACTTAGAAGTCTTCAAGCCCTAATTTTGCAAGTAGTTTCAGTAGTGCTAGTTTATTTTGCTATGGCGCTTTCCGAGAGAGAAAGAATAACTTTATTAATGATGCGCGGGTTTGGTGACCGTATTAGATCATGTGATGAGGTAAGGCATCTGTTTAATGAAAATATCTGGTTTCAGCAAGATGGAGCCCCTCCACATTATGGCGTACATGTAAGACATTTTTTAGACAATGTCTTTTCCACATAAGTGGATTGGTAGAAGGGGAACAATAGAATGGCCTGCCCGTCCTCCAGATTTGTCCCCTTTAGACTACTTCTTTTGGGGCTACCTCAAAGAAAAAGTGTTTAAAACAAAACCTCAAAATTTGGATGAGTTGAGAAACCGTATTGTAAGAGAAGCTCAGGGTGTTCCTGTCCAAGCTTTAAACAATGCGATATCAGCGTTCTACAATCGATTGGAATATTGTCAGCAAACTGAAGGCAAACACTTTGAACATTTGTTATAACTGTTTTGGTAAGTGATTTGAAGTAAAAGAAGTAAAATAAAAAGATTAAGTGTCTCAGTTTTCTCTAACAACCAGAATGTTTGCATTTGAAAAAATTCTGTATTTTATAATCTTTGAGTGTCCGCCATTTTGTAATGCGTCAACTGGTTTTTACGTCAGATTTTCGCCAAAATGTTTCTAATTAAAAGAGCTTTAATTTGATGTACGACTCGACCTATGCTTTTATTTAAGAATTTTCTCCAACCCCTAGCGGGACGTCCCCCATAAGCAGGATATCATGGTGAAATACATAAAATAATAGTTTTATATGAGAAAAAAGCTTGATGTAAATTTTGGTTCTTATATTGTAATTAGTTCAAAAGTTATTAGACCGTCCCGGGACTTTTCAGCAGCCCCTGTATATTAACCATTAATGGTAACACGGAACACATTTTACCAAACAGTCCTCGCGAAGAGATGAGTCATCATGCTCATGATTAATGGTTAGAACCACTGATGTGAACTGGCTTGTCCAAGTCTGGTATAATAAATGGCCACGTACTGAAATACCATTTGGATAAAACTGATGACTATTTATAACCGGTGTAACATTTCACGATTGAAGATAACCTGCTAAGTTGAACCCGAAATATTTCAAGAATTTAAATTTGGACGTAAAAGAGAATAATTTGGTTGTTAGTGTTGCCTAAGAACTATAAGTATGGCAATATTTAACTTCATTTAATGTTTAAAATGGAGATTTTTTATAATTGTAGTTGTAGTTATAAGCGGGAAAGCCATCGCCCCATTGTATTACTGAATCATAAAAGCTGAAGCTTACCTTGAGTATTGTACTGATAGTTAGATAAATATTACGTAACTGGACATACACAGTGAATGTAGCACAAGCCGTATATTATACTAGGGACACACTTTGGATGAGCTTTAGCGAAGCCTATATAACTCGGCAGACTTGAAATATTTACTTTTTTATTTCTTTATATCTGCCTGTCAACATATAAAAAAAGACCTACAGACTTCTGCACTAAGCTTCATTTTAATTTAGTTAATACTGAGTTCGATGGTGGTGCATATTACTCCATGGGGATTGACTAAGGGTTATATTTTTAAATTGTATTTGTTATTTTTATAAGTAGGTGCTTACAGACCGAAGTAGTATTTTATTTATAGGTATGCTTATATTTTCTTGGTTAGGGCTACAACCTTACTCAGCTTTGGAACTTTAAGTAAATGAGATAGAAAGTGTGAAGCCACAGCTACTTATATAAGAAAAGTATTAGGGTTTTTTGTCAAAACAATTTTGATAAATAATACTTGTAGTAAAAATTCCAGCAGCGAATGCAGTAAGTTATTTTTACTATACTTTCCCCTGAAAGATGGACTACAAACCTAAAGCAAGAAACAATTTACAAACAGTGCCGCAGTTTTTACAGGCCAAGGTTAAAAATTTTACAACTGTTTTCTGATTTGGAGCAGCCCATTGCCTCACTATAGTGCCTTTCTTCATAAAATACAGCCTCAGCGTCTAATATTACCAAGTTTGATATTTACATATTTAGATTTGAACGAAGGTTTTTACACACATATCAATTGATCATGTTCTTTGTATTTTTGAACACGTAGTTATCCAATGTTTAAAATTTCTCGGTTTAATTTTTACATAATCACAGTAGTTTTTTATTACCTTATTTAATTCATCTTATGTAAACATGTTATTGTTATTTATGAATGACAAAAGTGGTACAATAAAATATCTTGTATATTTACTTATAACTTTTATGATATATAAGCAAGTGACTAGGCTATTATCATCATAATTTGTGGAAGAGAACTTACTCATGAAAATATTGGTAGGTTATGTTTATAAGCCATATAAAGTGATAATCAGCTATTGTGTTAATGTAATAATAATTTTTTATGATTTGTTTTGTAAAAATATTGTGTTTAATATGCTCCATGACATGCTAAAATGAGTTATATAAGTGAATAAAACAGGCAGATTCTTTCAGGTACAAAGTTTTATTTTATCAGTATCGAATTCCCTTTTTGAATCTAGACAGTTTTTTGATGCAATATCTAATACAAACGATCAAATATTATGTTCTCTCACATTACGTCTGGAGGCAGGACACATTGTGGTACTCTGTTGCCAGCGCCCTATCATGTAAAATCAAAAGGACCGGTATCGTCACTGCTCCTTTCCCAGTTTTAAATAAATCTTGAATGTTGGGGGCAAGATCAGCTGAATCTGTTTTCGTGAATTAAAAATGGTTTATAAGTTACAAAGTTTTATATTTAAACTGATCTCTTTAATGACTTTTTACAATAGTTTCACACTTTGTCAAAAACATTAATATGTAGGTATTACAAAGATAATAAATTTATACTAACCCACAGTAAAATACACTGAAACAAGATGTTTAAAGTCCACTGAAATAAAAATATTATTTCCTCTTTCAAATTTTCACCTGCCATTTGACGTAAAAAGTTAAGAAAAAATTATACTGTCTGCAATAGTAAACCAGTATATAACCGTGTACATCATCTTTTTATCAATACATGATGTAATACATCTTTTATCTTACATCACCGCGATACTTAAAATGTGTCTTAAATGTATTATATGAGCATGTCAACCATTACACTAACATTGTCCGTAGGTTTATATGGCTGTTGAATACTCCCGCCACCAGTAATTGTAAACCAGTATTACCGTGTACATCATCTTTACACCGGATACATAACATGTGTCCGTAAATGTATTATATGAGCATGTCAACCATTACACTAACATTGTCTGTAGGTTATAATGCAGTTGGGTACTCTAGTAAAAGTGCTCATATACGCGAAAATACTTGATATTTTAATAACATGGGATTATGTTAACTTGAATAAATATTATAAAAATTATTTGATTACACATTCCCTTATAAAGCATACAGAGAGACTCGACTGTATACACAACTTTATACTGCAGTAGAGCCAAGGTATATCCCGGGCCAAGTTATTGCTTCATCTATCTTATTCATAAGTAGCTTACTACGGTGACGTCTTTGTAACTACAACATTTCTTAGCAAACTCATAGTCCGTTGCTAAAATTATATACACATAAAAATTGTTAATTAAGTATATTATTGCAATTAAAATAAAACATCAGACATATATTTTGATTTAAATCTAAACTTCTTTCTTGCAAGCCTTACGATTTCATTTAAAGGGTCAAAGAATATTAAAGGCTCTTTATCGTCATTGTGCCATAGCCATTTTTAAATAAACGATATATATTGGTAGTTTAAAATAATCTCATTAATGAATTTTATCAAACAAAAATAACATTTTACCATAAAAATCTGGATTTAGGTTTTTAGGGAAAGAAATGGTAATTTTAATTTAATAAAATAAAGGTAGGAATATGCTCTTTTTTGAATAGTGTGTAAATTTTAAGTGAACACATAATGTATTGCTCAATATACTTTCAGGACAGTCTGGCCCACATTATTTACCACACCACATAATTTTCATAATTATAATACATTAAAATGTATTTAATGTGTGTACTAAAATTACTTATTTTGTGATTTTCTTGTTACCTATAATCAGATAAATGTTTTCCAACTCTCAGCACAAACCCATACAGTGACATGCACCATCATCAAACTTGATGTTGCCTGTATGGAAAATAAGCTCCATACAGGCAGTGTAAATGGGTCAGTTCATTTTTGAGATGCTTTGTAGATAGTCATATACAAAAATATAAATACATTTTAACCAGACCCTCGGCTGATAGGCTTAGCTAATGATAAGCGAGTAGATGTTAAATTGATAAATTATTTACAAATACGGCGATACTTCAATGATAAAAAGTTGCTGTAGGGATTACTGCTCACAGTAACGATGACGTCAGGGTATCTCGTCACTGAGTGGAAAGACAGGCGAGAAACTTCCACACCATCGAGCTTGACAGAGCAGTCGTGCATGCAGAACCTCAAACTTGTCAAGTTCGGAGATGAGTTTCTCTAACTGAGCCCCTTTTCTACTCACTGTAGCTTTTATCATGTGACTAGTTTTTGAAACATGTAGCATAGAACTTTGTGAGCACACTATAATACTTTGTGTGCTATTTTTATATGGGTGATAGAATTATGCACCTGTTAGTAGGAAAGTAATTAACTTTAATGTAATACAAATAATTAGTATTATGTTCTAATTAGAAAATTCGATGATAAAATCTAAGACCAAACTAGTAAAACAATACATGAAATAAGAAGAAAGTCTAAACAACATTGATTAAACAGATAGCTATTATGGATTATTCTTGGTGTGTAAAAATATATTGCCATTCCTTAATTTTATTCACTTTACCCTTAATTGTATACATTGTATAAATGAATTAATTGTATACACTTCCTTAATTGAATACACACAATTAATGTAACATAATACCAAATCTTACTAAAGTATGAAAATCAGTTTTTTATCTGTTGGAACGTCAAAGATAATATCACTAACATGCAACCATTTTAATTGTAATTCTCCTATTAAGAGTGTAGCAATGAGCACAATATCAGTTATTATAGTGTATCTTGAACTAGTGAGTTGTTAATGAAAATTAATAATATTTTGTTGTATTAAGAGTATTTTACGTGAAACAATAGTTATTATTATTTTTGATTAAACTGTAGCCTACAACAAAAATCATTTTGGTAAGAATAGTTATGCTTATATATTACAAAGGCCAAGGGTTTAATTAGTAGACTTAACAAAATAAATGAGAAACTGTAAACAGGTTTAGTAATTAACTTGGAGTTAGCTGTCACTGTAAAGTGTTGTTTCAAGATCACTGGCGCCTACGGAATTCCCGTCCTGGATATTTCTGTAATAAATTACCAATCATGAGTGTATAGATAGGTAATTAACTCGTAGTTTATTTAGATTAGACGGTAAACAAAATTTATATGTTAAGAATAGTTGATGCTTAAATATTATAAAGGCATTCATCAAAGTAAACATTGGGCAGAGTTAATGATCAAGATCGCTGAAGCGTATTAACTGCACGTCGCTGGATATATTGTAACGAGTTAACAAACATGAACAAACTGGTTGGTAATTAAGTGGCGTGTAATTTTTTATCACCACTAAAATTTAAACACAGGCTCTATTTTAAATAATAAGCGTTTTTATTATTAGAATGTAATAATAAACTAATTTTCATGTTGGAGATCTTAAAAGAACTTTTTTGGGTGATTTCCATTGAACATGAAAATATAAATGCAATTAAGAGAGTTTGTGTGCAATCCAGCATATTAAACGGTAGCAGTGTGGAGAACAAGCGGAATAAATAAGACCACAAACGAGTAGGAGGAGTGACTTGGGTGAGATATGGCGTCTGTTTGTACCCTCCTCACCTAAAAAGTGGTACTGTCACACTCCCTTCGTCCTTTACGATTGAACGGTAGCAGTGTGGAGAACAAGCGGAATAAATAAGACCACAAACGAGTATGAGGAGTGACTTGGGTTGAGATATGGCGTCTGTTTGTACCCATCCTCACCTAAGTGGTACAGTCACACTCCCTTCGTCCTTACGATTGAACGGTAGCAGTGTGGAGAACAAGCGGAATAAATAAGACCACAAACGAGTAGGAGGAGTGTGACTTGGGGTGAGATATGGCGTCTGTTTATACCCGTCGTCACCTAAGTGGTACAGTCACACTCCCTTCGTCCTTACGATTGAACGGTAGCAGTGTGGAGAACAAGCGGAATAAATAAGACCACAAACGAGTAGGAGGAGTGACTTGGGTGAGATATGGCGTCTGTTTATACCCGTCTGTCAACCTAAGTGGTACAGGTCACACTCCCTTCGTCCTTACCTATTGATCGGTAGCAGAGTGTGGAGAACAAGCGGAATAAATAAGACCACAAAACGGCGTAGGAGGAGTGACGTTCTTGGGTGAGATATGGCGTCTGTTTATACCCGTCGTCACCTAAGTGGCACAGTTTAGACTCCCTTCTTCCTTACCATTGAACGGTAGCAGTGTACTTACAACGTAGTCATAGATCCATGTACCCTATGATTGATACACAGAGTAATCAAACCCAATTGATGATTTGACTCCAGGGCCAGCGATGGCGTTAAGCAACCAGCGAACAACTTAACTGATTACCCCCAATCATACATCTAGCCAGTGATTCAGTTGTCAGCGGTCCAGCAAGTGATAAGATATAAAACAATGTAATTAAACTCGTTGAACAAAATAAGATTAAATACATAGATAAAATTAACATTCTTTAACCAGGAATTCGAGCATAACGGATTAATATTAACAGCTATTTTTCCTTCATGCCCAGTATGATGATGATAAAAACATAGATGTCAGTCTTCTTTTTTGTGTTACGGGCATACCACAAATTACGATTAGTTATAACTTTATGAATACGATTGACAGAGCAATGCGAGTTATATGTGACTGGCAATATTAAAAGAAAACAATGATTAAAAATGTATTCAGAATAAAATAGGGTGATATCAGGATAATCTTGAGAATAGATACTATGATTCGTTAATAGTATTTAAATATTTATAACAACGGTTTAAACAGATGGCGACTTATTGCCGCTGCATTTCGACAAATATAGACTTGTCTTGGTGATATAGAGTAAGATGGCTTTCGTACAATTTTTTAATTATAGACATATCCAAGATTGGCACCATCAATTGTTATTAAAACAATTATGGGGGGACCATCCAAGTATTAACATAATTAATAATGGATGGTCAAAATTTAAAAAACAATGATGTTATTTATCAAGATCGATATTATATATTATTTTATACTAATAAAAATCATTTAGAGCATGGAAACTATTTTTAGGAGGGAGAGTCTCACTAGGAAATTTTGAAGGTTTATAATGTTTATAGTTATTTATTAGTATAGTTTTAGGATTTTCCTAGACGTTATGCGAACGATGAGAATACATTATTGATTTACATTTAATTGGGGCTTGAGTACAATAATTTTAATAATCTGATTTAATTTAAGATACCTTCTAGCGAATTCACACACATGCATGAATAATATTATTAACATATGACACTGCAATTAATTTCTAAGCGCGCTGGACTTCGCAACGACAAGGGTAAACCGACATCTTGCCTGACCGTCATTGCATGCAGTGTCCCTACTATACTGCACAGAGGATGTACAGGTAAGATTAACTTGCATCGATGAGAACTGCGAGTAATATCACTACTTATTAATTCCGACATCAGTGTTTCAAACAAATACTGTTTTTAAGTAAATATTTTATATTATAATTTAATTGCTGCTGAATTAGCATAAGATTAGATTACCTCAATGGTGAATTTTAATATATATATATTGACTGTTTTTATCGATCATATGAAATAAATATATTTTTTTATATTCTATATTGTTCAGTTCTTAATTGAAATGAACATGATTATTTATATGAGCTTTATTTTATAACACTTTTTTTCATTACAAAACCAGATACTGCATTTAAAGCTGTATTTTTCCAATTAGTATAAAATAACGTCATAGAAACTTTTGAGTTCAGCAATATACAATATGAGAGTGTTTGCTTATTCTGATTTCCATATAAAAAATGAGAGTAAACAACATAAAAAATTTGTATTTAATAATTTATTGGTTTGTTCAGTAAAAGATTATTTTTTTCTAGTTATTTATATAACTACTTTAACGTTAAAAAAATTATAATATTACAATTAATAGCGTAAAAATACGTCAATCTAACTGGGATTTTTTTCTGTTTGAAATAGTGTTTTATTATGCGCCTACAAGTGATAAATTCTTTACACAGGAATTACCACGTTTTAATAATAAAAGCAAAATATTTATTCATAACATAGAATTTTGGGCGCGAAATAAAGCATCAATAGACATTAGTATAAATTAGAGTTTTAATTATTTAATAAACATTATTGTTACACCTAGCAAGCACCAACCTCCTCTTCGGTTTCACATGTCATCAAATAGTTTCATAAGAATGCCATAACGACCATAATCAAAGAATTGGAATCTATTTAAGGTGTCCCGGTTTTTTACAAAAATAAAAAATTTCCGACTGCTAACAAGCTTTTAAGTAATAAGCGTCGTATACAACATAATTTTGGTAAATTGACAGATCCATGGCTATTAGTACATGAAAGGAATGTGATTGGGGAGTATACAAATGTTATCGTAGACGCTGCTTATTCCTTTATGCATATTAACTGTTTTATGATTATAAATATTATATTTTAATTCTTAATTGGCTCTGATTACTCAGGCAACAACACTCAGCTAAGTCTGGTGCAATCCATATTAGCCAATTTTTTTGTTGCAGTTTTATTTTTTTTTTAATATCTGGTAAAGAATTTATACCTCAATCAAAAATTCTTACCAGATATTTTATGTGGTCAAATTCGTGAGAACATTTGTTCAGCAAGCAAATTAGTAAGGTATAGACCCTGGAAGAATATCAGAAAATAATCATAAAAAATATTCATATTTTAATTGCTAAAGGAAAGGATAATAAAATTCCATTTCGCTTTATTATATAATTTGAATTATTTTAAACTGCTAATATTGTTTGCTATGTAACATTAAAGAGCCCCAAAATAAAATAAACCAAATACTGATTTATTGGAGACCTAGAAATATACAAGGGTGTTTTGCTAGGATGTTGGCACTTATATAATAATCTTTAAAAAAACGTCTTAAAATAATCTCAGCAGTCTTCCTAAAGAAAGGCACAAATATTATTCATGGCATAAATAATTAATGATCCCAATGTCATAAAAACGCTCTTTAGCATGTCCTTACTTAAACAAAATCAAAAACTTAAATATAAATGGCACTCTTAAGGGGAAGGTTTTGATTTTCCAGGTGCTGGATTTACTGACACATTTAATTTAACAAGCTTTTTATGAAAACCAATCAAGTTTCAAGTTTCAAGTTTCAAGTTCACCAAATCATTCTTTATTCCAGTGGAATAAAAATGCAATACATTTTTTCTATTGTTCCCAATGCAACTCTTAGGTTGCGCCGATGGGATTGAAGTAATTATTGATTACATGTACTATATAGCTCTAATAATTTATTAACAATGTGCCTTACGGACAGTCATTACGTGATTTTATAACAGCTATAGCAAGATATACAAATAATGATTATAATGATATAAAATATATAACAGGGTAACAAGCAAATTTATAAACGTTATAGTATTTGCTTTACCAGGTTTATATTTTTATATCCATCATTAATCATTTATTTGTAATATCTTGCTATAGCTGTTATAAATCCACGCGTCGTCAATGCCACTGTCGTAAGGACATTGTATAAATTAATTAGATTATATAGTACATGTATAATAATTTACCTTCAATCCCACGCTGCAACCTCAATGAGTTGCATTGGAACAATAGAAAAATGTATTTGCCATTGTTATTCCTGAATAAAGATGATTTGAACTTGAACTTGAAACTTGAACTTGATGGTTTTCTAAAAGCTTGTTAAATTAAATTTGTCAGTTATTCACAACCAACACCTGGAAATCAAAACCTTCCCTTAAGATGCATTTATACTTTAAGTTTTGATTTTGTTTAAAGTAGACTGCTAAGACGTTATTTGACATTGGATCATTAATATTTATGCCAATGAATAATATTTGTGGCCTTTCCTTTAGGAAGACAATGCGATTAATTTTAAGACCCCCCTTTTTTTTTTAAGAAGTTATTTAAGTGACCAACATCTAGCAAAACACCCATGTATAATTTCGGGTCTCAATAAATCAGATATTGGTTTAATTTTATATGGGGCTATTTAATGTTACAATAGAAAACAACTTAAGCAAGTTAAAATATTTCCAAATTATATAATAAAGCGAAAGGAATTTTTAATATTTCCCTTCTTCTTAGCAATAAATACTGATTTTTATGATTATTTTCTTGATAATCTTCTTCATGTTATACTTACTAATTTGGCCTTGTCCTGAACAAATGGTTCTCGAATTTGAACCCACATAAATATCTGTAAGAATTTTGATTGAGGGTATAATTTTCTTTAACCAGATATTAAAAAAAATTAAAAAACTGCAACAATAAAATTGGCTATTTGGATTGCACTTAGTGATGTTGCCAGTAATCATGAGCAAATTAAATTAAATATAATATTTATTAAAAACAGTTATATGATAAAGGAAAAGCAAGCGGAAACTTTGATACTCCCTATACTCATTCTTTCATGGTACCTAGCAACCTGATTTACAAATTTTGAACGCGGCATTACAAAGCTGATAGCACGGAATAATTTTATTTTAAAACCGACACTATTCAATTTTGTATGGTCGTTATGGATTCATGAACTTTTTGATGATTGAAATACCAAGAGGGTGGGGCGGGTGACAATAATGTTATTAAATTAATAACTCTAATTTATAAATGCACGTGCTTTTTTTGCCAAAAATCAATGTTATGAAATTAAAATTTTTTTATTATAAAACTGTAATTCTGTGTAAGATTTACATTGTAGGCGAATAAAAGAAACACTATTCAACAGAAAAAATCCCAGTGTAGATTGACGGTTTACGTATATTGTAATATTTATAATTTTTATTAACCGTAAAATGAGTTTATAAAATACTAGAAAAAATAATTTTTACAATACAACCAATAAAATAAATACAATTTTTTATTTGTTACTCTATGTTTTTCATATGGAAATCCAGATAAGCCAACACTCAATTGTATTGCTGAACAAAGTTTCTAGACGTTTTATATAATTGGAAAAATAGCTTTTAAATGAGTTTTGTAATGAAAATGTTATAAATAAAAGGCTCATAAAAAATCATTTCATTTCAATAAACTAACATATAAGAAATAAAAATAAATATATATTTTGTATGACGTAAAACAGTCAATAAATATTTATTAAATTCGAGTAAATCCTATCTTAGTAATCATAGCAAATTAAATTAAATATAAATATTCTTATTAAAACAGTTTTTTTGGAACGATGTCGGAATTTATATGAGTATTATACTGGCAGTTCATCGATGCAATTAATTACTGTACATCCTTCTGAGTAGACACTGCAATGGGTCAGGACAGATGATGTGTTGCAAGTCCAGCGTTGGAATTAATTGCATTCATTTTAATAATATTATTCAAGGGAGTTATTCTAGGTATTTAATTAAATCAGGTTTAAATTATGTCACAACAAGCCAAATTAAGAAAATAATGATATTCCTGTTCGCAACGCTAGGAAATCTAACTATACTAAAATAATAATAAACATTTTATAACCTTCTCAAAATTCTTCAGTGGTAAAAATAGTGTTCATGGTCAAATGATTTTATTAGTTTTAAAAAATATAATATGAGATAATAAACATCCATTGTTATTTAAATTTGCATTCCTTATATTAATTATGTGTTAATATGGGATGCCATAATTGTTTATCTAATAAACAATGTATGGGGCAACTTGGATTCTTTATTAAAAATTGGACGAAGCTCTTACAATATCACCAACAATTATTTTGGGGGAAATGGGCCAAAGTATTGTTTAAACCGTTTTATAAATATTTAAAACTATTAACAATACTATTCTCAAGTTTATCTGAATCACTTTTATTTGATAATTTTTAATCATTTGATTTTTCTTTAAATGTCAGTCATATTAACGCACGTCAATGTATTCAAAATATACCTATCGTTAAATTTGTGGAACACAAAAAAGAAGACACTATTTTAGTATCCCCCCCCAATTTCCCATCAACTGGGATGTAAGAAATAGCTGGTTAATATTAATCCGTAATGCTCTATTTTCTGGTTTAAAGAATGTTAATTTTATTATTATGTATTTTAATCCTTATTATTGGTTCAACGAAGTTTAATTACATTGTTTATATCTTACTCACTGCTGACAACTCGATTCACTTGCGTAAGATGTATGATTGGTTGGTAATCAGTAAGTTTTCTCGCGGTTGCTTAACGCATCGCTGCCTGGAGTAATCAATATTGGGTTGATTACTCTGTGGATATCGAATCATAGGGTAACATGGATCTATGACTACGTTGTTAAGTAGACACTGCATACCGTTCAATGGTAAGGGAAAGAAGGGAGTCTCTAACTGTGGCCAACTTAGGTGACGACGGGGTATAAACAGACGCCATTAATCCCCCATTCAGCCCCAAGACACTCCTCCTACTCGAATTGTGGTCTTATTGTATTCCGCTGTGTTCCCTCCACACACTGCTACCGTAGAATCAATTGGTAATGGACGAAGGGAGTGTGAACTGGACCTCTTAGGTGACGACGGGTATAAAAACAGGAACGCCATTATCTCACCCAAGTCACTCCTCCTACTCGTTTGTTATGGTCTTATTTATTCCGCTTGCGTTCTCTCCACACTGCTTACCGTTCAATCGTAAGGACGAATGGGGAAGTGTGACTGTACCACTTTAGGTGACTGACGGGTAATAAAACAGACGCCATATCTCACCCCAAGTCACTCACCTCCTATCTCGTTTTGTGGTCTTATTTTATTCCGCTTGTTTCATCCACACTGCTACCGTTTCAATCGTAAGGACGAAGGGAGTGTGACGTGTACCACTTAGGTGAGGCATGGGTTACAATACAGACGCCATATCTCACCCCAAGGTCACTCCCTCATACTCGTTTGTGGTCTTATTTTATTCCGCTTTGTTCCTCCACACTGCTGACCGTTCCAATTGTTAAGGACGAAGGGAGTGTGACCTTGTATCCCACTTAGGTTGGAGGTGAAGGGATACAAACAGACGCCATATCTCACCCAAGTCACTCCTACCTACTCGTTTTGGTGGTACTTATTTATTCCGCTTGTTCTTCCCACACTGCTTACGTTTAATATGCTGGATTGCACACAACTCTTAATCTGCATTTATATTTTCATGTTCAATGGAAATCATCCCAAAAAAGTTCTTTTAAGATCTCAAACATGAAAATTAAAAATTTAGTTTTATGAATATTACATCTCTAATAATAAAACGCTTATTATTTAAAAATAGAGCCTGTGTTTAAATTTTAGTGGTGATAAAAAAATTACACGCCACGTAATTTTACCAACCAGTTTGTTCATGTTTGTTAACATCGTTACAATTTATATCCAGCGAACGTGCAGTTATATTACGCTTCAGCGATCTTGATCATAACTCCTGCCCAATGTTTACTTTGATGAATGCCTTTATAATATTTAAGCATCACTATTCTTAAACATATAAATTTTGTTACCGTCTAATCTAAATAAACGACTACGAGTTTAATTAACCTTATCTATACACTCATGATTGGTAATTTACATATACAGAATATACCAGGACTGGGAATTCCGTAGGCGCCACGTGATCTTGAAACAACACTTTACAGTGACCAGCTAACTCCAAGTTAATTACTTAACTGTACAGTTTTCATTTATTTTGTTAAAGTCTACTAATTAAAACCCTTGCCTTGTCAATATATTAAGCATAAAACTATTCTTACAAAATGATTTTTGTGTAGGCTCACAGTTTTAATCAAAAATAATAAATAAACTAATTGTTTTACAACGTAAAATACTCTTTAATACAACAAAATTATTATTAATTTTCATTAACAACTCACTAGTTCAAGATACTACTATAATAACTGATTATTGTGCTCATTGCAACAACTCTTAAGAGGGTATATTACTATATAAATGTTGCCATGTTAGTGATATTATACATTGACGTTCTCCAACAGATAAAAAACTGATTTTTCATGACTTTAGTAAGATTTTGGTATTATGTTACAATAATTGTGTGTAATTCAATTAAGAAGTGTTATAACAATAGAATAATCATTTATACAATGTCTACAATTGAAGGGTAAGTGAATAAAAATTAAGGAATGGCAATATAATTATATTTTACACCAAGAATAATCCATAATAGCTATCCTGTTTAATCCAATGTTGGTTTAGAACTTTCTTCTTATTTCATGTATTGTTTTACTAGTTTTGGTCTTATGGTTAAAATTTTTATCATCGAATTTTCTAATTAGACATAATAACTAATTAATTTGTATTACATTAAAGGTTAATACTTTTCCTACTAACAGTGGTGCATAATTCTATCACCCATATAAAATAGCACACAAGTATTTTGTAGTTGTGAGCTCAACAAGTTTCTATGCTACATGTTCAAACTAGTCACATGATTAATAGCTACAAGTGAGTTCAGAAAAGGGGCTCAGATAGAGAAGCTCATCTCCGAACTTGACCAAGTTTGAGGTTCTGCCATGCACGACTGCTCTGTTCAAGCATCGTGGCTGTGGAAGTTTTTCTCGCCTTTGTCTTTTCCACTCAGTGACGAGATACCCTGACAGTACATCGTTTACTGTGAGCAGTAATCCCTACAGCAACTTATTTATCATTGAAGTATCGAGCCGTATTTTGTAAATAATTTATCAAATTTAACATCTACACGAGCTTATCATTAGTGCTAAAGCCTATCCAGCCGAGGGTCCTGTAATAAAAATGTATTTATATTTTTGCTTTATGGACTATCTACAAAGCATACTCAAAAATGAACTTGACCCCATTTAACACTGCCTGTATGGAGCTTATTGTTCCATACAGGCAAACATCAAGTTTGATGATGGTGCCATGTCACTGTAATGTGGGTTTTGTGCTGAGAGTTGGAAAACATTTAATCTGATTATAGGTAACAAGAAATATCACAAATAATAAGTAATTTTAGTAACACATTAAATACATTTTAAATGTATTATAATATGAAAATTATGTGGTGTGTTAAATAATGTGGCCAGACTGTCCTGAAAGTATATTGAGCAATACATATATGTGTTCACTTTAAATTTACACTATTCGAAAAAAGAGCATATTCCTACCTTTATTTTATTAAATTTAAAATTACCATTTTCTTTCCCTAAAAAACCTAAATCCAGATTTTTATGGTAATAAAAATGTTATTTTGTTGATAAAAATTCATTAATGAGATTATTTTAAACTACCCAAGTATATATCGTTTTATTTAAAAAAATGGCTTATGGCACAATGCACGATTAACGAGCCTTTTAATATTCTTTTGGACCCGTTTACTGAAATCGTAAGGCTTGCAAGGAAAGAAGTTTAGATTTAATCAAAATATATGTCTGATGTATTTATTTTATTTGCAATAATCATACTTAAATTAACAATTTTTATGTGGTATATATAATTAGCCACGGACTGATGGAGTTGCTAAGAAATGTATGTAGTTTACCAAAAGTCGTCCACGTAGTAAGCTACTTATGAATAAGGATAGATGAAGCAATAACTTGGCCCGGGATACTACCTTGGCTCTACTGCAGTATAAAGTTTGTATATCAGTTTCGAGTCTCTCTGTATGCTTTTATAAGGGAACATGTGTAATCAATTAATTTTTATAAATTATTTATTCAAGTTAAACATATCCCATGTTATTAAAATATAAAGTATTTTCGCGTATATGAGCATTTTACTAGAGTACCCAACTGCATTATAACCTTACAGGACAATGTTAGTTGTAATGGTTGGGACATGCTCATTCTAATACATTTACGTGACACATGTTATGTATCCGGTGTGTAAAGATGATGTTACACGGTAATACTGGATTACAATTACTGGATGGCGGGAGTATTCGAACAGCAATATAACCTCACGGAACAATGTTAGTTGTAATGGTTGACATGATCATCATAATTACATTAAGACACAATTTTAAGTATCCGGTGATGTAAGATAAAAAGATGTATTACCATTCATGTATTGATAAAAGGATGATGTACCACGGTTATACTGGTTTATCTATTGCAGGACAGTTATTAATTTTTTCTTAACTTTTTACGTTCAATGGCAGGTGTGAAATTGAAAGAGGAAATAAGATTATTTCTATTTCAGTGTGACTTTAAAACATCTTGTTTCAGTGTATTTTACTGTGGGTTAGTATAAATTTTTTTCTTTGTAATACCTACATATTAATGTTTTGGACCAAAGTGTGAAAATATTGTAAAAAAGGTCATTTAAAGAGATCAGTTTAAATATAAAACTTTGTTAACTTTATAAAACATTTTAATTCACGAAACAGGATATTCAGCTGATCTTGCCCAACATTTCAGATTTATTTAAATCTGGGGAAAGGCAGCAGTGGGACGGATAACGGTGCCTTATGGTTTTTACATGACTAGGGCGCTGGCCAACTGTAGTACCACATATGTTGTCCTGCTCCAGACGTAATGTCTGAAGGAGAAACATAATATTTGTTGTCGTTTGTCAATAGATATTGCATCAAAACTGTTCTAGATTCAAAAGGAAATTCGATACATGATAAAATAAAAACTCTTGGTTCACTGAAAGAATCTGCCTGTTTTTATTAATTTTAACTCTCATTTTAGCATGTCATGAGGAGCATGAGTTAAACACATTATTTTTACAAAACAAATCATAAAATAATTATTATTACTTTAACAAATAGCTGATATCTCTTTATATGGATTATAAAAAACTAAACCTACCAATATTTCATGAGTAAGTGTTCTCCGATTCCACAAAATTATGATTGATAATAGCCTAGTCACTTGCTTATATATCATATAAGTTATAAGTTAATTATACAAGATTTTTTAATGTACCCTTTTGTCATCCGATAAAATAACAATAACATGTTTATCATAAGAATGAATTAAATAAGAGGTAATAAAAAATACTACGTGATTTATGATTAAAAAAATTAAACTGAGAAAATTTTAAAAACATTGGATAACTACGTGTTCAAAAAATTACAAAGAACATGATCAATTGATATGTGTGTAAAAACCTTCGTTCAAATCTAAATATGTAAATATCAAAACTGGTTAATATTAGGACGCTGAGGCTGTATTTTATGAAGGAAAGGGCACTATAGTGAGCAATGGGCTGCTCAAATCAGAAACAGTTGTAAAATTTTAACCTTGGCTGTAAAAAACTGCGGCACTGTTGTAAAATTTGTTTCTTGCTTTAGGTTTGTATAGTCCATATTTCAGGGGAAGTTATAGTAAAAATAACTTACTGCATTCGCTGCTGAATATTACTACAAAGTATTATTATCAAATTTGTTTTGACAAAAAACTCCCTAATACTTTTCTTATTAAAGTAGCTGTTGGCTTTCATCACTTTCTATCTCATTTACTTAAAGTTCCAAAGCTGAGTATGGTTGTAGCCCATAACAAGAAAAATATAAGCATTACTATAAAATTAAAATACTACTTCGGTCTGTAATGCGACCTACTTATAAATAAAATAACAAATTCAAGATTTAAAAATATAACCCATTAGTCAATCCCCATGGGAGTAATATGCACCACCATCGAATCTCAGTATTATCTAAATAAATAATGTAAAGATTAGTGCAGAAAGTCTGTAGGTCTTTTTTTATATGTTGGACAGGCAGATATAAAGGAAATAAAAAAAGTAAAAATTTCAGTCTTGACGAGTTATAGGCTTCGCTAAAGCTCATCCAAGTGTCCTCGTATAATTATACGGCTTGTGCGACATTCACTGTGTATGTCCAGTTACGTTAATATTTTATTAACTATCAGTACAATATCAAGGTGAAGCTTCAGCTTTTATGAAATTCAGTAATACAATGGGGCGATGGCTTTCCGCTTATAACTACAAACTACATTTATAAAAATCTCCATTTTTAAACATTAAATGAAGTAATATTGCCATACTTTTAGATCTTAGGCAACATCTAACAACCAAAAATTATTCTATTTAACGGTCCAATTTAAAATTTCTTGAAATATTCGGGGTTCATTAGCAGGTTATCTCACAATCGTGAAATGGTACACCGGGTTTTATAAATAGTCATCAGTTTATCCAAATTGGTATTTCAGTACGTGGCCATTTATTATACCAGACTTGGACAAGCCAGTTCAATTCAGTGGTTCTAAAACCATTTAATCTTGGAGCAATGATGGACTCATTCTTCGCGAGGTCTGTTGGTATAAATGTGTTCCGTTGACCAGTTAATGAGTTAATATACAGGGGTGCTGAAAAGTCCCGGGACGGTCTAATAACTTGTGAACTAATTACAATATAAGACTCAAATGTACATCAAGCTTTTTTCTCATTATAAACTATTATTTTATGTCATTTCACCATGATATCCTGCTCATATGGGGGACGTCCCGCTAGGGGTTGGAGAAAATTCTTAAATAAAAGATAGGTGTCGAGTCGTACATCAAATTAATAGCTCTTTTAATTAGAAACATTTTGGGCGAAAAAATCAGTCGTAAAACAGTTGAACGCATTACAAAATGGCGGACACTCAAAGATTATAAAATCAGAATTTTTCAAATGCAAACATTCTGGATTGTTAGAGGAAAACTGAGACACTTAATCTTTTATTTTACTTCTTTTACCTTCAAATCACTTACCATAAAGTCTATAACAAATGTTCTAAGTGTTTGCCGTCAGTTTCTGACAAAATGCAATCGATTGTAGAACGCTTGATTATCGCATTGTTTAAAGCAGTGGACAGGAACACCTGAGTTCTCTTACAATACGGTTTCCTACTCATCCAAATTTTGAGGTTTTTTTTTAAATAACACTTTTTTCTTTGAGGTTAGACCCCAAAAAAAAAAAGAAGTAGTCTATAGGGTACAAATCTGGAGGACGGGCAGGCCATTCTATTGTTCCCCTTTTACCAATCCAACTTATGTGGAAAGACATTGTCTAAAAAAGGTCTTACATGTAGCCATAATGTGAGGGCTCCTTCTTGCTGAAAACCAGATTATTTTCATTAAAACAGATGCCTTACCTCATCACTTGATCTTCTAAATACGGTCACCAAACCGCGCATCATTAATAAAGTTATTCTTTCTCTCCCCCTCGGAAAGGCGCCATTAGCTCAAAATAAAACTTGCACTACAGTGAAACTACTTGCAAAATTTGGCTTTGAAGATTCTTAAGTGTCTGAGTTGTGATAAAACAACTGTATCTTGTCAGCTGCAAATTTCATTGTTGTCTTTTTGGTCTTGTTTGCTCAGCTGATTTACCTTCCAGATAAGGAAGGTGGTAATAAATAAACCTTACCTTGCTTATAAGGATATTTCCAGATAAAACAAGTGCAATATTATCAGCGTTCTACAATCGTTGGGATATTGTCAGCAACTGAAAGCAAACCACTTTGAAACATTTTGCTCGTTATAACTGTTTTTGTAAGTGATTTGAAGTAAAAGAAGGTTTTTTTATTTTAAAATTTTTCTTCTTTTTTTAATTTTTTTTTTTTTTTTTTATTTTTTATTTTTTTTTTTTTTTTATTTTTTTTTTTTTTTTTTGTTTTTGTTTTTTTTTTTAATTATTTTTTTTTTTTTTTAGTTCTGTTAATTCTTTTTTGTTTTTTTGTTACTATAAAATTTAGTTCCTTTTTTTTTATTTGTTTTCATCTTTTTTTTTTTTTTATTTAATTTTTTCTTTTTTGTTTTTTAAATGTTTTTTTTTGTTTTTTTATTTTTTTTTTTGTTTTATTTTTTTTTTTTTTTTTTTTTTTTTTTTTACATTTTTTTTTTTTTTTTTGTTATTTTTTTTTTTATTTTGTTTTTTTATTTTTTAAAATATTTTTTTTATTTTATTTTTTATTTTAAATTTATCCGTCTTTTATTTAAATTTTTATTTTCTTTTATTGTTCTTTTTTTATTCTTATTTTTGTTTTAATTTTTTAAAATTTTTTTTTGTTTTTTTTTTTTTTATTTATTATTATTTTTTTTTTTTTTTTTTTATTTTTTGTCATGTTTTGTTTTTATTTTTTTTTGTTTATTTTTTTTATTTATCTTTTTATTTTAGTTTTTTTTTTTTTTTTATTTTTGTTCTATTTTTTTTTTTTTTTTTAAGTATTTTTTTTTTTTTTTTTTTTTTCATTTTTTTTGATGCTTTTTTTTTTTTTTTTTATTTTTTTTTTTTTATTTTTTTAAATATTGTTTGTTTTTTTATTTTTTAAATTTGGTAAATTTTTATTTTTTTTTTTTTTTTTTTTTTTTTTATTTTTGTTTTTTTTTTAAAAATAAAGATTGTGTCTCAGTTTCTCTAACAACACGAATGGTTTGCATTGAAAAATTCTGTATTTTGTAATCTTTGAGTGTCCGCTCATTTTGTATGCGTCAAACTGTTTATACGCTGTCAGATTTTTCGCCAAAATGTTTCTAATTAAAACGAGCTTTGATGTAAGACTCGACCTATGCTTCTATTTATGGAATTTTCACCAAATCCCTAGGCGGGACGTCCCCATAAGCAGGAATCTGGTGAAAATCATGAGCAAAAAAGCTTGATGTAAATTTTGGTGCTTATATTGTAATTTAGTTCAAAAGTTATTAGTCCGTCCGGGACTTTTCAGCAGCCCTGTATAAAAATGACCTTAGGAATTAGATTAGATAATTCAAGAGCAGAATGACATAATAATCATTTTGACTAGTTATGTTTATTTCACAATTAAATTTAATATTACTCAGAGTTCAATCAATATATTCTCTACTCTTCTTTCAATTACTTCTGGAAAACTCAAATCCATAAACAATTTGAAGGATTAAAAATACATACAGTCAATTATACTCAAATGTACTTGTAAATTCGATGGTTGTACATATTGTCCTTGCACATTTTACGTTTAAACAAATATATATTAAGGGAGAGGGAATAGAATCACTAGTTTCAAATAACAACTTTCCTGTTGTAAAAAGTACAAGCGGGTGTTAAATTCTGGGTAAATGATATAATGTGTACAATATATAACTATTTTAAAATTAATTAGTTGAAACTTTTACACAATTGTTATTTTGGCCGATCGTTTTAAAGGGGGAATAAACTCACGTAATAAAATAATTAATTATGATTCTGCATTTTATTTGGGTAAAACTTGGCCGAAAACAAGTGTTCAAAATTCTAAACTGTTTTTATTATAAGTTGTTAATTACTTGTTGCATAGCATAAGGCTACAGTATAGAATACCTATCGGTATACTTTAAACTGGGTACTATTATGTTAGATTACAATGAAACTTGCAACCTAATTTAGGGTAGGTGTACTGTTAGTTTTGTTGTATTAGAAATTATACAACCGTTACTCATCCGAGACCTAATGTGCTTGTTTAACATACCGCCAGAGCTGTGTGGTGAATGTATATCCAAACGTATGCTGGGAATATACCAATTAGTGGTTCTTCTGCCACAAATCCCTCTTACAATACCTCTCATTTATGGTTTTCGATAACCCTCAGTAGTTTAGTTCTGTTTTATTTAATTTTTTCCTATATACATGTTACATTTTTACCAATTCGTGGTTCTTCTGCAGAAAATCTCAAAACTACCTCTCATTATTGTATTCGTAACTCTCAGTTTACTTTTGTTCTGTTATTTTCTTTATCCATGTACATTTTTACCATTGTGGTTCTTCTGCAGAAAATCCTCTACATACATCTCATTATTGTATTCGATACTCTCAGTTGTATAGTTCTGTTATAATCTATATCCATGATTTACATTTTTATCTTGTAATATGACATTCTCTAAAAAACATAAAACAAAAGTAACTTGTTTATGAAATTTTCAGTGATTTTGTTGCTAAAAAACCATTGTAATTGGTTGAAACACCCTACAGCTAAGGGCAAATCACAAAAGTTTCCAAAATAACACGACGTTTTATTCAGCTTGTTATTAGTTTAAATTCTGAATAGGAGTTTAAAATTGGGACTGACTGTAGACATTTAGGGATTATCCTTTAGTTCTTAGAATTTGGTCAGTAAATAGCTTACATTATTGTTCACTTTGCCGATGTTTGACCTAGGATAATTCCTTTATAAACGGAAGTAGGTATATTAATATGTCATATTAATTTGATTAGTACGATAGTTATTATAGATATCTTGTATAAAACGTTGGAACATAGTTTTGTAGTTTTTTTCAATTTCTTAATAAAAAGGTGAAAGTAACAATTGTTAGTAGGATATGAACTTTCGTCATGTCTTTAGCAGGAATACTGAAAAATGAGACATGTAACACTGATCTGTTTCTTTCCCATTATTTATTTAAATCAGGACTGATTTTATCATTGTTGTATACGCAAAAGAACCCTTTAGTATTATTTTATGACATGTATGCCGAATTTTAAGATTCTGTAGAAATATAAGGTATTTTATAAATGATCTATATAATAAACTTGTAATTAATCCATTAATTATGTAAAAAATCAAATATTTATACATACAAAGCTTTCAAAGTGTTCAATGGTGGCTCCGTTCGGTCACACGCATACTCGGGTAGATAAGTCCAGTTCTTCTCAATCTTTGATCACATGTTTTAGTGAGGGATTGTTGATCAGCTGTTTTTAATTCCTGTTCCTTACGTCGGGTACGTCAGATGCTAGCGGAGGCACATACAATACAATCCTTTATGAATTCCCAAAGGTAGCAAACCACATGGCGTCAGGTTTGGGTGAAACATGGAGGTCGTGCGATTACAGGGTCATATTACGTCCCCCTTGTGGCCAATCAACGGGGCCTTGAGGCCAACAGTGACGATCTAACCAATCGCGACTTGAGTTATGCAGTAATGCGCGTGACACAATCTTCTGCAAAAATGAATTTCTCTGGTTGCATCTTTTATTCAACTGAGGAAATACCCGTTATTATAAATAATTCTATAGCACCAAAATGAATGAATTACCCGTTACGTTCCTTTTTACCGGAAAAAGAAAAGATCTATAAACTTCACGCATAGATATGGCACAAAAAGTATATTTTATGGGAGTCGTTATGATATTGTACCACATCGTGAAGATTTTCTTAGTCCAATACGCACATTGTGAGTGTTGACTATCCAAGAAATGATTGTGATGACGGAACATTTCATGATCAAGAATATCTTCATTGTCGTTACCACGTTTCGTTTGTGAAATTGGCACGTAACTATATTCTGCAGGACTTTTAGGGACTTTGAGAACTGAAACTATAAGGACGTAGTTTTAAGTGTTTCCGTTAAAACTTTTCAAACAGGTCGTTTGTGGAATTTGCTAAGTCATTGAACTAGACTTCAACTGATTTGTGAGGGCTTGCGCGCGAAAGTCTCTCTCACTCGCCAAGGAATCTCTTTACTAAACCGATGGTCGTCCTTACTTTCCCTTTTAAAAGGAAGGAAGTATAGTCCAACTGATGATACATTCAATGGATGTTATTATGAAGGATTAAATATAAATATTAATAAAGTTAGAAAGCATCTATCCGTGTGTGAACAGCCGGTTCAATTGGATCGATACATATGTGATTGGGAAGTGCTGATTAACATCTTATAAATTCAAACGCATTTTTTAAACGTTTGTTCCCTACAATTATGCCTCCAAAGCGACAAGCAATTGGTCGATCTACACCTCAAGGCTCGGAAGAAAAGAGCAATACGAGCCTCAAAATCAGACGAGCAACGAGTATTAAGGCTGGAAAAATTTATTCGAGTACATGCCGCTGAAACCCGTTCGACGGAATCATTTTGAACAACGAAAATTGGATTTGGGAAAACTAATCGAATACGTACTACTCAGGCCCCTTTTCGCCCCTGAGACAACTGAACAATGGAAAGAAGGCTGCAAAATATTAGAATTAAGCAACGTTCGATCAAGACGAACATCCACCAATTACATCCACCACCCGAACCACTATCAACGTTGTTATCAGGTGTTACACTGAATCGAAGCATTTCTTGGAAAATATTCCCCAAATACAATTCATGTTTTCAAATGACATCGTTGGGTGCAACTAACCTCGTGCGTGAAAAAATTACATGCCAACATTTAGAGTGCAAGGGCAAATTTATCATCGTGCCGGATCGCTGCTACCATTGCCGGACGCAGATCACAAGTTTCTTCAAATTTATTCATGGCAAACAGCATGAACAAATTTGGAACAACGATGTCATTACAATGCAGGCACTAAAGGGAGAAATCGTGGCTGCGTACAACCCTTTTTCGATCAACACAATGAATTAGTTCAGTTGTTTAAAACCGCCATTCAACAAATGCCAGCCGATGACTACGCATTGTAATTCGAGCGGGTTTAAAAGACCCGTTGGCCAATACGAAAGACAATTTAATGCACCAACAGTTGATGAAGTGGCGATCGTGATAGTTAGCGAAGAATTCGAATCACGCGACATAATTTCTTCATCGCAGAAGTGGTGACGTTCAACGATCTCCGAAACTCATCGTTCATACGACGGATTACAGTAAACCGATTCTGTTTTGGCGAGGAGAAGATGGTATCATTTAAACATCAAAAAAGAGAAATCCACAAACAGACGAGGAAACGAATAAGAAAGTCAGTGCTATGAATTATTATTCTATCGTATTGATGATTCGTCAAGACGCTGAGAACCACATACTAAAATGTCGACAATTGTTCCATCAATACATTGTCGGAGATGTACGCGAAGATTGAAACCGAACGACTCTTATATATTCGATTGAATCAAACCAAGTTGCGGTCTGAAGAGTACATCCATTTACGAGACGCAATCGTTTTAAAGATGGTAACAAGAATCCAAACGAATTAGGAAGAAAAGGTCATATTACCATCGACATTCACGGGAATTCCACGGCACATGCAGAATATGCACAAGATGCGATAACATACTTCGCGCATACGGTCGTCCAGATTTGTTCATCACATTTAAAATGCAATCCTACGTGGGATGAAATTAATGAACTTCTGTTAGCGGGACAATCATCTTCGGACCGCCATGACATTACCCGCACGCGTATTTAAACAAAAATTGAAATCTTCATGGATTTTATTATCAAGCATCGTGTTTTTGGAGAGGTACGCTGTTGGATGTATTCCATGAATGGCAGAAAGAGGATTGCCACATGCACATATTTTGAATTTGTTAGTCAATAAAATTACCCCCAAATCAATTTTGACCAAATCATCTCAGCAGAATACCAGATAAAGACATTGTTTCCAAACTTATTCGACTTTCGTTACCAAAAATATGATTCATGGGTCCCATGTGGCGCTTTTTAATAACAATTCACCATGCATGTCTGATGGGAAATGCACGAAACGATCCCCAAGAAATTTGGGTTTTTCTGAGACCATTACTGGCAATGACGGATACCCACTGTATCGTCGACGATCAGTTGAAGATGGCGGCAAATCCATCGTTCTGAAAGTACGAAACTTAATGTCGAAGTCGATAATCGTTGGGTTGTTTCCTATTCACCATTGCTCTCAAAGACCTTCAAAAGCACACATTAATGTTGGAGTAATTTCAATTCAGTAAAGTCGATTAAATAATTTGCAAGGGATGTCAACAAAGGAAGTGACATGGCAGTCTTCGGAGTAGGGAATGTAGCGGCACCGCTCGATGAAATCAACCAATACCAACTTGGACGCAAAATTAGCAGCAATGAAGCAGTATGGCGCATCTTATCATTTCCAATCCATGAACGACATCCAACAGTAGTACATTTGGCAGTGCATCTCGAGAATGGACAACGCGTGACTTCACAACAATAATGTACGTGCAAGAGCATTGGTTCCACCGGCAACAACTTTAGACTGCATTTTACTCATTGTGCCAAGATGATCATTTTGGCAAGACTCTACTTTATCTGAGGTACCGAAATCTACACGTGGAAGCATCGCTAAAAAGTTTCACGTCGCAAACAAGGTAAAGTAGTTTGAAGGACATCCCAATTTGTATTCAGTGACGCATTGGGTCGTCTGTACACTGTTCACTCACCAGACAATACCGAATGTTTCTATTTGCGATTGCTGTTAATCAATGTTACGTGGACGATGTCCTTCCAAGATTTAAGGACAGTCAACGTCAGTTATGCGCCACTTATCATCAAGCTTGCCAGAAACTAAATCTTCTTGAAAATGATGCCCATTGGGACACTGCACTCGCTGATGCATTCGAATACTGCTCGACCACAGCAAATCGTACGTTATTTGCTATCATTTTAACAACCTGTTTTCTCCCATGTAATCCAAACGATCTTGGGAAAAAATACAAGGACAACATGATGAAGACATTCTACATCGTTTTGCGCATTGCGAATCAAAATTCGGACATCAATTCACTCCAAAACGTGTATAATGAGGCATTGATTTTTATTGAAGATATATGTATTGAAGATATATAATGATAAATAATTGTACTTTTAAAATTATACTAATTAAACATGACTGCAATTTTATAATTTAATACAATAATAATATCAGTTGTTTCAAATTCTTAATTAAATACTATCACAAGTAATGTACCTTAATACGGGACTAACCGTGTATTAAAAAGCATTATTAACAACTATTAATTAAATTTCTGTTTTAATAATTATAAAATTAAAAGAAATTTCCTTTGACGGAAAAATTAAATTTCAGGTACATACAACAACAAAAATAGCAGAAATGATTTATTTTGTTAAATTAAAATGTACAATTTCTATCGTTATATCTGCCATAAAAACGTCCTATCTAATTATTATCTTATCAATTTTTTATTAGAAAATGAAAGGTTAAAAGTTAAAAAAATTTCAAACTTTGTTACATGCATTTTTTTCCCAAAGGGTAATATGTATTTAATAAAATTTAATTTGATTCGCATTAACACATCATTCTGCCAAGTTTTTTAGTTATAAAATTTACTCTTTTTGGAGCTATGATCATTTAAATAAATAAAAAAATAGTATTACCAGAACAAAAATATATATATTAATGTATAAAAGTGTACGGTAAATTTATTGTGTGACAGCCACCTACATTAGTTTGGGTAGGCTATAAGGTTCAACGTCAGTGTTTTTTTCAAAATAAAATACTGATACCAAATATGTTTTCATGACCAATTTGACCAAATTTTGGGGATATACGGAATTACGTTTCGGCTGTTGAGGGAAAATACTAAATACTCTACTTCATTGTATTTAGTATTTTTTAAATTTTGCAGATATATTAGGGTACTTCGGATAGGATCTTAGTATGTATAATCATTTATAACTTTTAATTCTTTCTTACATTTTATATTTATTGAATAACAAGACACAGTATGTAAGTAATTGGCCATAGGTATGAATATTTACTAAGCTGAATTCAATATACGAAGTCCCAGCTTTTGGTTGGGTTTTCAAGTTTTAAAGACATTGGCCGTTTTAAGATTCCAATTAAAGTACTGGTACCCAAATATGTTTTCATGAAAAAATTTCCTCTTTTAACAAGTTTAAATTCTTTCTATGGGTTTCAAATACAGACATATAAGGGATAATAGGGCCTGTTTCAATACCAGTTTAAAAATATCCTGACACAAATTAAGAGAATAGATTACATTTCAAAGTTTTCAAGAATAAGAGAGCTGTAAGGCAATAAAAAGTAAACAATCAGGTACTTGTTCAAGCCTCAAATGTCAGAAGTGTCTCTCGCCGCAAAATTTTATATAATAAAATATATATTATATATATAATATATATTAAAAGTAAATTGAAATTGTTCTTGAAATTAACTTTAAAAAAATTTTTTTTATAGCGCAATAATTTTTCTTTTATAAAAGTTGCAATATTGTAAGCCTAACGGTATATATTGCTATAAAAATTTAAAAATTTTTTAAACATAAAATTTATAGCGGAACCGGCAATGCAATGTAACAAAGAAACTTTCCCTGATTTTGCAGCCTTTTGCAGTCGGCAGCACAATAAAATTTTCACCCAACTTCCAAATAAACTCACGTTCAGGCTTATTTCACACAGTTAAATTCCATAACCGGGAAAAAACACAAACACTATCTAAAGATTAAGGGACGAATAATCTCCCTCTGTGAATGGGAAAATACTTCATGTGCCTCTGACATAGATTAGTTTGCATTCAGAAAGTTTTGGGGTTCTTTTAAATTTTTTAAAAAAATTTAAGTCCTGGGTTCGAAACATATTTAGCACTTTAATTTTTAATTTAAAAATTACTTAAATTACTTGCAGTCAAAAAAACATACAAGCAAATTACGAAATGGAATTTCAAGTTGTTATTGAGTTAAAATTTAAATTCATTTTAACAGGATATAGTAGAAGTGCAATATTTTTATGTAAAAGTTTTTTTTATTATTTAAGGGTCGGATTATAGTAAAAGGGAACAAATAAATCAAATCCCAGAAAACTATTTCTCCGGAGATAACTTATTTTTTAAATTATATTACAAAAAATATTTTAAAATAAAAGGTAAATTCTGATCTAGCCATGGTTTTGTGGATAAGAATGAGACATTAAGTAGCGTGTAAAGTTTAAAAAATTCAGCACCTCCTAAATACCAAAAAATTTTTTAAGACAAATTTTTAAATGTAACAAACTCATTCCAAGGAAAACTTTTTAAATTTTTTAAATAACTGTAAAGTACTGGAATTAAATAAAAATTATTCAATAATCGAAATTATTTAAGAAATACATCATTTCACAAAAAAATTTTTTAGAATTCTTTTGAAAAAAACTCAGCTCTTAATATATTTATTTTTATTTTTGTACGATTAAAAACATTTTTAGTGCTCCTGAAATAATTTTTAAAAATATTTATTATCTCAAAAAAAACTAAATTCACAAAAATAGTAATTTTTACACTTTTTCAAAATTACAACATCCAAAATGTACCATTTAAGGATTAATTGAAAAAAGTTTGGTTTAGTTGTGTAAGAAAAAAGGTTTTGCCATATTAAATTTTAATTTAGAGACAAACTTCTTGAAACTAGGAATTGTGGCTTTTTTTCCTCGCATTACCCCGGTTTTACGTTTGCTTAAGACTTTTCGAGCCTAAAGCACCTTTTTTTTGTATTTACTCGATTGGTCGATGTTTTGGATATTAAATCCGTTGACTTGTGATATTTTGGCAGAATCCTGTTCTGGAAGGGGTCTGAAGTAACTGTTTATAATTGTTATAATCCTGGGGTCAACCCCTTTTCTCAAGAGCTAACAAAACCCCATCAAATAAACCTTTTCACGTGGGAAAACAATGAAGTTTTGTTTAAAAATCATTAAAAGGTCAATAGCATTTTGTAAATAAGATTTTGATCCTGCGCCCCTCTTTTTGGTAAATTCCCCCCAAAAAACGAATTTTAACCTTGCCATTACTTGTAGAATATTTATTACAATTTTTCGGTAAGATATTTTTCTAAATTGGACCATAATCTTAATAGTAAATCGGCCCTAATTTAAAGAATATTTACATTCTCAATGGATTAAAAATCCTAAAAAAAAACCAAAATAATAACCTATATTTGTTCCCTTTTTAAATTTTTTTTCATGATTCACACTTAGGAAAATTTTGGCATCGGTCCATTTAATTTTTTCAGTGAATCGTTTTTTACTTACCTACTTCCGTTACTCCTTTTTTATTCGCCCAAATTTTGGCACAAAAAGTTTTTTGATTAAAAACATGTCTATACATCATTTTAGACATTTTCTAGTAAATGGTTTGAATTGACTGGTCAAAAATGCTATAATGAAAAAATACAAAAAATCTTTACTGCAGTGCAGATTACTTACATCAACTTTAGTATATTAATTTAAAACCAAAGGAAAACCCCCCTTTGAACATAAATATATACAGAAAAAACAAAAAACTTAGTCATATAATTGAAGAATGATTTCTTTATTATGTAATTTGTTAAAATATTATATTGCTGTGCCCTGGAAAACTCATAATATGGCTTTACCTTGTAGATTTTCAAGAACATAATTTGCCACAATTTTTTTTATATAAACTAGACTCGACTGGGGGAAAGGGAGATCCCCCTCCACTTTGTACCCGGGGAAATATGAAAAAAAATGCTTCCTCTAAACTTCGCTACCAAAGCGTTTATTACACTCGTTGCTTCTTGGACCCTGTTTCCCTTGTACGCCCCATACATTATAAATTGTATATAATTTTAAACAAATATTTTCAAAGTTAAACATACAGTGTGAATTTTTTTTGTTAATAATTTAAAAAATTAGTTATTTATATTAAAATCTAAAAACCCTCTCACCCGAAATACCAGTGAACAATAATAAAATGTATTTATTGATTATAAAAATAAACTAGCGTTACCCCGGCTTCGCACGCAATCTTTTGAACCGAAATCCTTATATTTTTTTGGTAAAAACAATGTGCCGATTTGCCGCAGGTAAGGCTATTCTAATAAATCCATAGTATTTTTTGACGAAAAGTCTTGATTTTTAATAAAATTCAATTCAACCAGATACCCAGTTACCCCACGGCTTCGCCGCGATTTCCTACAAAAATTTGGACAAAAGGAGGCATATTTCTTTTTTAATGTCGTTATTTTCCCTTTGAATAAATGAAAAGTCACTGAAAATCTCCAAACCAGATTTATTTAAGATTTAAATTTTAAAAAAAGTTTAATATGACCTGTGAAATAACTGGAATTTTTCTCCAATGTCCCTATTTTTTTTATAAATTTAACTATTTTTGACCTCATGGACAGGAGTCAAAAAGTCGGAATTCATTAGCGCACATACAATGTAATAAATGAAGGCCTTTAAAGTAATTTTGAAACGAAAAATAGGGATATTTTAGGAACAAATTTTTTACAGTCAATAATTATGACCTTTTAATTGTTAAGCGAAATTGCGATGGTTTTTTTTTTTTAGGGTTTGCGGTATATCACTTTTGGATCAAATTATTTTATCTCCGTGCCATGGTTGAGCTTGCTTTGTTGTCTCGATTGAGAAATTTTTATACACGGGTTTTGAAATCATATTCTGTCAAAAAAAAAAAAAAAACTAAGGTTGTTTTAAACATTCTTTATATTTGAGCCAAGTAAGAAGTAATTTTTATATCCATTGCTCTTCTGATCAAACCGAGCATTGTTTATATTTTGATAAATATTTCAGTTAAAGGGGAATTTTTTTCGTAAAATTTGAATGTATTATCTGGGTAGAAAGTTATGTTAACAGTGAATGCAGAAAAATTGAAACAAAATTTGGTTTCTCTTTAAGCTTACTCTATGCTTTCAAACATAAGGTTAAAAAATTTAAAAAAGTAATTAAATTTTTTTAAACATATATTTCTTTTGTGCATTAAAATTTTTTTTTACAAAGAAACTGATTAAATTTTTTAAAAGCTGTTTTACTTTAAAAACATATGTTTTTCTGCAATGCATTTCTTTCGGGTATTTCTGTAACTTTTAGAGATCAGTGGGGCGGAATCCTGAATCGGGAAAGGGGATAAAAAGTACCCTAAGTCCTTCTCCCAGTTTTTGCTACCTCCCACCAATTTTTTGCCAATTGGATCGCCCCTTCTTGACTTATAAACAGTGAAACTAACCACTTTCTTTTATGTAATAATTATCTCAAAATTATATAAATATAAATAATAAATGAATATATAATAAAAAAACCGATATTTTATTGAGCGTCATATACAACTAGTTATTAAGTGGCTATTCATGCTTAAGGAAGAATTTGGACTCATTTGTTCGCAAGGATTGCCTATTCAAATAGAGGGATGGATTCCGGGAAAAGGAGAAACTTGGAAGAATTTTTTCATTAACTTCCACAGAAATCCCTTTGGGAAAAACTTTATATTAATACATCTATCGTTGAAAAAAAGTAGTTCATCGGGTCAACCCTAGCCCTACCCTCTGCTGATATATAGTTTAAAAATAGTGCATTTTTAAAGGTTTTCTGTTACATTATTATTTGAAAGACCTTTTGTTTTTAATGGTCACATAACTTATTTAAGATCCTGGGAATTTTTTTTTCCCAAACTTTTTAACTGGGACGGAACAGAATTTTTCAGAAAACTTTATCCCTTAAAAACAATAGGTATATATTAAATTAACCTTAGATATTGATCGCCTATAAATTATGTGTTTATTCATGGGAAACAGCAATTACTTATTAATGATTTTTTATTTCTTTCAGCGGGAAAATTTTGCTTTGGGACAGGTGGGGGAAATTCGTTAAAATGTAATAACCTATATTCTTAAAGAATCAATGAAGTTGAACATGTGTCATTTAATAACTAACTAAAAAATTTTAATTTATATTTGCTTTGTAAGATGACTGAAGATTTACTTGCATTACGTTCTCGTATACATTACATTTTAAAAGGGAAAATTTCCTGTTTATCATAAGACACAATATTACATCCTCAAAGGGGTATTAAATCCTCTTTCATGTTTTTAGAGTACCATCAAAGTTTTATGGTTTACACCAAATAAAAATTCGCTTTATAATAAGAAACCCGTAATTTTCAAACCCCGCTCTGGAGAACCTTTTTTATCCACCAAATGTTCTATGAAACCCTAAAATGTACAAGCATACGGTGGGTTGGTTTTTTTTTTCTGTAAATATATTTTAGGACTTGAAAATTTTTTAACTTTCTGTATGTAGGTTAAAACCCTGTATAAAACAAAGATGACTTTAAAAATCACTTTTTACAACAGGAATCATATCTCTTTTTTGTCTTAATGTACTTTTATTTATAGAGGATTTGTTTTTTGACCCAAATGTATGTTATCCTTCCCACATTGGAAACTACCAACCAATTGTTTTCTGAGTGAAAAATATTCAATTCTTATATCTGGTAATTTAAAGCGATCCATCTGACTTATGTTAATGTCGCTGACTCAAAGGGGCGTCGGGTTTTACCCCCCCGGGGAAGCTTCTGAGTGCCGGTTACCATTTGTGTGCTCAAGTTTTCCCACATCCGTTTAGGGGGGGGGGGTAGAGGCAAAACGGTGACAAATAACGGAAAAAACCTTTTGTGTCCTCCATTTGGGAAAACCGAACTGCAGTAAATTTTTTACCATAAAGTTCGGTTTTGATCCTCAAGTGATAAAACATCCATTTATTGTATCATCAGTTAAAAATATGCCTTTCCTTTTAAAAGGGAAGGTTAGGACGACCATTTGGGTTTGTAAAGGATTCTTGGGGGAGTAAAAAGAGACTTTCGCGCGCAGCCCACCAAACAAA
>NW_025776531.1:0-121658 GCF_021130785.1 Homalodisca vitripennis
AATGAGTTAAGGAAGGGCGAACTTTCCCGGTTACCTAAAATTGTGTCCAACAAAAATTCACATGAATTATCTGCTAAATTAAATCATACTTGGCAAAAGAAAAATTCGGAAAATATCAGTTCATTGCCCAGCTTAGAAATAGATTTTGGCAAGAATATATCATTAAATGTATTATTAGATACTGGTAGTAGTATAAATATAATAAGTGATAGACTGTATAAACTATTATTAGAGAATAAGATTGTAAAGTGTTACCAGTTATCTAACCTGACATGTAATGAGTGCTGAAAATAAAAAAATGTCCGTAATCGGCAGTGTAAATATAAAAATAAAAATAGATATGTTCACCTGAAAGTGGAATTTGTTATAGTGAAGGACTTAGCTCAAAAGGCAATTTTAGGAGCGAACTTTATAAAACATTCTGGTTTGTTAATAGACTTGAAAAATAATTGTTGTCGATTTGACTTTAATATAGAAAAGTGTATAAAATTTGTGCAAAATATTACAGTAGCGTGTATGAAACACCAATCACACTTATAAAATAGGATGCGAAGAGGCCAGTAATGAAATAATAAAAATTATAAAGGAATTTTCCAACGGTATTTTACCGACAAAAATTGGTAAAACTCTAGATTATGAGTATAAATTAAAAGTTAAAGATCATGAACCCGTAAAACTTAGACCATATCCATTGAATCCACCTAAACAATTAAAAAATAAAAAAAATTATTGACGAATTATTGGAACAGGACATTATTCAACCAAGTGTGAGTCAGTACTCGAGTCCAGCCTTTTTAGTAGGTAAGGAAGATGGAAAATCGGAAAGAATTAGTAGTTAATTACAAGGAGTTAAACAAGAAGTTGGAAGGAGTGAGTTATCCTATAGGCGACATGCACGAAACTATATTACCATTTGAAGGGAAACAATTATTACTCAGTAATAGACTTAACCAAAAGTTTTTATCAAATAAGTTTAGCGAAGGAAATCCAGGAGTTAACTACGTTCTCGGTACCTTTCGGAAGTTACAGCTTTTAAACGAATTCCTTTTGGATTATTAATTGGAAGTGGGGTATTGTCGTCATATATGAATAAAATCTTAGGAGAATTGAGATTTACTTGCACTCTCGCCTTTTTGGACGATATTATTGTGTATTCGAAGACATTGGCAGGAACATTATATGCATTTGAAACAAGTGTTAGAGTGTTTAAAGAAAAATAATCTTACTGTGAATCCGGAGAAAGTAAAATTTTTGTTATAATGAAATTAAATTTCTGGGACATTTGGTTTCCAAAGACACTATAAGAATGGACCCTGACCGTACATCGGACGTTATTAGAATCTCCGAGGCCCCGGGACAAGAAAGGTATTGCGAGATTCATAGGGATGACTAGTTATTTCTCTAAATTTATTCCAAATTATGCGGAAATAGCTCATCCACTCAATGAAATGAGGAAGAAGTCGTCCAAATTTGTGTGGGACCAAAAATGTCAGGAATCGTTCGATAAACTGAAACGAGCGGTTACCCGTCCCCCCGTGTTAGCCATCCCTGACTTCAACAAGGAGTTCACAGTCCAATGCGACGCGAGTGATAAGGCCCTCGGTTCCTGTTTATTACAGGAAGCGGACAATGGACATTTAAAACCGGTGGCCTATTATTCGAGAAAATTTAACGAAAGTGAGGTGAAACTTACTACCTATCAAAAGGAAGCTTTGGCAGTTGTCTGTTCAATAAATAAATTCCGTAATTTCCTAGAAATGAGACCATTCAACTTAGTGACCGACAACTCAGCATTGGCTTGGGTATTGTCCCACTTTCGTAAGTTAGGAAAATTAGGGCGCTGGGTGGAGGTTATATTGTCTCTACCATTTAAAATTACGCATGTTAAAGGTAATCAGAACCCAGTAGCGGACTATTTATCTAGATTATTTCAAGATAGTGAAGTTGACCACAATGTGTTACATGAAACTAGAAAAATTAGTGAATAAGGACAAGATGAATGATAACTCTATAAAAATGAACAATGAAACTGTAAATAATAAGGACTTAGTAATAAGAGAGGAAACAGTGTCTATAAATAGTATAAATACGATGCCTTTTAGCTTTATGGACTTAAAAACGCATCAGAAGCAGGATGTAAATATAACTAAAATTATGGAGGGTGTATTGAACTATACCAATAGTGATGTTTACAGTGTGGAAAAAGGGGTGTTATTTTTATGTGAAACAATAAAAACAATTCTAAAAGGATCTATTTTACCTGAGGCAACTTATTCAAGGTTGTATACGAGTATTATCACAACTCATTGTCTGGCTGTCACTTCGGCATTTTAAAAACACAACAGAAAATAAATGAAAGGTTTTATCACCCTAAACTAAATGATTATGTGAAAAATAATGTAAAATGTTGTGAAGTGTGTTTGAAAGCAAAAAGTAGCAACTGGAGGGACCAAGGACCTTTGAACAGCAATCTGAGCAGTCGTCCAATGCAGAAGTTTATATATGGATATTTATGGGCCATTACCTGCATCTTCCCAATCGAATGCAATACATCCTGATAGCAGTAGATGACTTCACCAAATATAATTGGATAATGCCACTCAGGAAATGCACCTCAGGTAATGTAATTAATGCATTAGAAAATAATATTTTCAAAAATTTTTCTTTGCCTGAAGAATTCGTGACGGATAATGGAACATATTTTGTCAGCGAGGAATTCAAAAATTATTTGTTTAATTTGGGCATAAAACAAAGGACCATAATACCTTATACTCCTCAAGGAAATAAAAGTGAAAGGCAAATTCGAAATTTAAATCAAATTCTGACAGCTTATTATCATGACTGTAAAAAGAATTGGGACAAGGATTTGTACCATGTGCAAATGGCCCTAAAATACTTGTCACAATGAAAGCATAAAGTCGTCTGCATTTGAATTGATGTTCAGTTTCAAAGCAAATGATGGTTTGTCACTAAAATGGCAAATTAAAGATATTTGTGATGAAAAATGGAGCAAAGATAAGAATGCAAAGATGGTTTGAAGCTATTCAAAATTTAAAAAGACAAAATGAGCTGAATTCGAGAAGGAAACCGATACAACCGAAATCACAGGCAATTAAAAATGTATGATGTAGTCTATTGTAGAATTACAAATCAGCGATATAAGCTAGATCTGAAATATGAAGGACCATTCAGAATAATTTCAATTATTAGCTCCAACTCATATGTGGTTCAAAATTTAAAAGAATTGAATGAGTTCCGTAGAATTACACTTGCAGGATGTGAAACCCACTGGGGAAAGAAGAATGTATATTTAAATATAACAAAACAAAATAATTACCGAGGGGGTAAATAATTGAATTACAAAAAATTTTAAAAAAGGAACTGATTAAAAATTATGACGAATTAAATTAGTTGTAAGAATGAAGAAAAACTATATTGGATGTACGTTGTATGTATGTATGTTTGATTTGAGAAATTTCAGTGACAAGGAAGATTAAATTAAAATATAGTGAACAATTGAGGAAATTCTACAGCCCTGTTAAATTGTAAATATTAATTGGAATTGTAAATCTTGTAAAAAATGTATTATTTTAAACTTGAAGAAACCTCAAGAGGAATAAAAAAGTTTATGAATTTAGATAAAAGGGCACAGGTGAAGTACACAGTTGCGATAACTACATGGTTTGGGAGAGGAGGAGTGTATTAAAACCAATTCAGTATTTAATTTTTCTGAATAATGGCACAAATCCGAAACTCATGGTCCGTAATTAATCTTATTAACATGTGTTATTTATGTTTGTATGTAAATTAATAATTAACACGAATGTTGGAATATTAATTTAAACTTGATAGTTTGATAAAATTTATGCCAAGGAAGAGGGGAACAGAAGAAAAAAGACTGTTATTTCTATGATAAAGAATGGTATAGGTAAAAATAATAAAATAAGAACTGACACAACCCCGTCTGGGGATATGTTTTTATAATTCTATATGAAGCTTGCATCAACCAGTGAATGGGCCCCGAGCCAACACAAAGCCGTGCAGGGCAAAGGTTCCAGGGACGACCCAACTGATAACAGACCGGACCTGCTATAAACATCCCACAACAACAATCACCGTCTTCCTCGTTCGACCCATTGTGAAGGATTATCTGGATGGACTATCTTTATGGTAGGACTTAGAATTGTAAAAAGGTAGGTGGCAATTGGACTCTTAATACTTGCCGTAGTTTTAGGTCAAGGTTTCTATTGGGGAACTTAATTGTTTAAGTTTTCAAAAACAATCTAATAATGTATGGACTCTTTTAAAAAGAATTTATAATAATTAACGCTTGGTTAAAATAGCTTGACAACTTGTATGCTGCCACTTCTTACAACTATTATCAAAAATAAATTAAAACAAATAGTATAAAAAAAAGGGTTTTTGTAGATTTTATGATGCATGTTAAGGCTAGGTGGAAATACAATTTCTAAAGGATGTGAGATAAATTTTTTAGACTTAAGTATTAAACTTGGCAGATACCAAGCGCTTTAAGGGGGGGTGTGTGTATACCAATTACATGGTATACTTTAAATAAAAATAAAAATTTAATAAATAAAATTTTATTTTAGAATTGTAAATGGATAGGGAATAAAAAAGTAAATTTATATTGTAATCCAGCGGCAGGCACAACGCGCTTGGAATCTGGTCTAGACCTGACTTGATGGCAGTGAATGCTAAACAATAGTCTACAGTGGACTCAATCTTTTGTTAGGCGGCGAACCTGCGTTGAGAGTGATTCAAACAGGCCTGCAGGAACAGGAGCGTAGTCGGTGCAGGCCAAGAAAACACGCTCTGCTTCCATTCCGAGTTGAGAAGCGATAGAGTAAAGTCTTTAGTGCGAGTTTAAAAGTAGTGTCGGGCGTAGGATCCGTTGGTATAGATTATTTTAATACCAAACTCCAAGACCTTCACGACCAAAGAGCTAAGTACTTTTGACTGAATTATTAAATTTTCTAAATTTGAAATTTGAAAATTTAAGAAGTGAATTAATTTGAAATTGGAATTGAAATTTGAAATTAACGATCAAATTCTGTTGAGTGTGGACTAATATATATCTAAATTGTAAAGGAGTTATTTATTTAAAGTCAAACGTAAAAAATTAATTGAAATTATAGGGATTCTAGTTAAAATTAAGAGCTGCAGGTGCTGCACCATATCCTGTAGGAACTTGTGAAAAATTCCTGTTGAGAACTGTTTAGATTTGTTTGAGAATTTTATTTTAAAGAAGTTTATAATTTTTATTTTATTAGTTTTGAGAAGAAGCCTATTTATTTTATTTCATACAAATTTATTCAAGATTATTATTTTATTTTATATTTTATACACACGTATTTGGAGGACAGTGAGTCCATGTTAAATCGAAAGTGCCTTGCCTAAGGAAGTAGTAATTTTAAACTATTGTGCAAAACATTTCATTGGTGGAATACAAGGTTAATAATTGAAATTTGGATTGATTTAATAAACCTGAATATTTCTAAAAAAGGTGCAGTTTTAATTTCCACCAGTATCTACTTAAATCTTATGAGTTCGAGAATATTTAAGGTCATCATTATAAAAACAAAAAAATTTTGTATATTAACATTTAGTATACGTATATAACAAGGTTCTCGAACAATACTCCATCTCACTAAATACTGCAACTCGTCGTCAGTGTAGGACGGTTAACTACCGTCACCTACAGAAATTATAGAGTTATGTTAGCCTTAGATGCCACATATAAACGAACAAGGTTATCGAAGAATACTTCAATCTTACTAAATACTGCAACTCGTGGTCAGTGTTGGACGGTTAACTACCGTCACCTACAGAAATTATAGAGTTATGTTAGCCTTAGATGCCACATATATACGAACAAGGTTATCGAAGAATAATTCAATCTTACTAAATACTGCCAACTCGTCGTCAGTGTTGGACGGTTAACTACCGTCACCTACAGAAATTATAGAGTTATGTTAGCCTTAGATGCCACATATATACGAACAAGGTTATCGAAGAATACTTCAATCTTACTAAATACTGCAACTCGTGGTCAGTGTAGGACGGTTAACTACCGTCACCTACAGAAATTATAGAGTTATGTTAGCCTTAGATGCCACATATATACGAACAAGGTTATCGAAGAATACTTCAATCTTCCTAAATACTGCAACTCGTCGTCAGTGTAGGAGGGTTAACTACCGTCACCTAAAGAAATTATAGAGTTATGTTAGCCAAGATGTCACATATACGAACAAGGTTATCGAAGAAACTTCAATCTTACTAAATACTGCAACTCGTCGTCAGTGTAGGAGGGTTAACTACCGTCACCTAAAGAAATTATAGAGTTATGTTAGCCTTAGATGCCACATATATACGAACAAGGTTATCGAAGAATACTTCAATCTTACTAAATACTGCAACTCGTCGTCAGTGTTGGACGGTTAACTACCGTCACCTACAGAAATTATAGAGTTATGTTAGCCAAGATGCCACATATACGAACAAGGTTATCGAAGAATACTTCAATCTTACTAAATACTGGCAACTCGTCGTCAGTGTTGGACGGTTAACTACTGTCACGTGCAAAAGTTATAGAGTTATGTTAGCCTTAGATGCCACATATATACGAACAAGGTTATCGAAGAATACTTCAATCTTACTAAATACTGCAACTCGTCGTCAGTGTTGGACGGTTAACTACCTTCACCTACAGAAATTATAGAGTTATGTTAGCCTTAGATGCCACATATATACGAACAAGGTTATCGAAGAATACTTCAATCTTACTAAATACTGCAACTCGTCGTCAGTGTTGGACGGTTAACTACCGTCACCTACATAAATTATAGAGTTATGTTAGCCTTAGATGCCACATATATACGAACAAGGTTATCGAAGAATACTTCAATCTTACTAAATACTGCAACTCGTCGTCAGTGTTGGACGGTTAACTACCGTCACCTACAGAAATTATAGAGTTATTTTAGCCTTAGATGCCACATATATACGAACAAGGTTATCGAAGAATACTTCAATCTTACTAAATACTGCAACTCGTGGTCAGTGTAGGACGGTTAACTACCGTCACCTACAGAAATTATAGAGTTATGTTAGCCTTAGATGCCACATATATACGAACAAGGTTATCGAAGAATACTTCAATCTTACTAAATACTGCAACTCGTGGTCAGTGTAGGACGCTTAACTACTGTCACGTGCAAAAGATATAGACTTATGTTAGCCAAGATGCCACATATATACGAACAAGGTTATCGAAGAATACTTCAATCTTACTAAATACTGCAAACTCGTCGTCAGTGTTAGACGGTTAACTACTGTAACGTGCAAAAGTTATAGATTTGTATGTTAGCCAAGATTCCACATATCACATAAAAAGTGCTTTTGATTAGTAGAATATTATTTGATTTTGTAATAGATAAATATACTTTTGTACTATTAGTTATCTTAGAATTACAAACTTAATTTGTTGGTAATGCCCAAGTAATGTTGTTATCATTTCATTAAACGATTATTATTATATATATACACTATAATCAAATGTCCCTGCTACGTTTTACTGAGAAGTAAATCATCCAAATTCAGTAAAGTAAAAGTGTCGCCAAAGATACTTATTTTAATGAGATGTTGATTTAGTTCTCCAACTCAGCCTCTTTTAACTTTTAAGAACTTCCGGTTTCAGTTCGCGGATGGTAGAATATTGAACTAATTAGCTTTGTATTAAAACTTCGTAATTTAAGTTGTTGTCTATATGATCATTATTTTAATTAGTTTTCATTATATATAAATATATATATATATATATATATATATATATATATATATATATATATATAATATATATATATATATATATATATATATATAAATTATACCATGCCTTTGTTTTGCATATAATGTTATGTGTTCTTTTAAACAGGATAATAGACGTACGAAACTATATATAATATTTCATAATTTAATGTATATATAAGATGTGCTACAGGATTTTTTTTCATACACAACTAAATTCCATTTAATATCTTTTAGGCATTCAAAGAAATTGAGTTGATAATAATTAAAAATATATAAAATGCAATTAAAAAAACTTCATACAATAAGATAATAGTAGAATAATCTAATGTTTCAAACAAAAGTTTTGTCAAACAAATATTAATGACACATTAGTTACTATATATGTTTAATTTAAACAGTACCGTAGTTTAATGTATGGATTTTTATTTTTAGTTTTATGTTTTAGGTTTTATGTATAGAAAGTATGGTATGCAAATGAACAGTATGTAGGGTGTACGCGAATAGGAAGGGGTATGTACCAGGAATAGTAAGTGGGGTGTGCACGAAATAGTAGATGGTGTGTACATGAATAGTAAGTGGAGTATGGACATACAGTAACATGGGTGTGCAGGAAATAATAAGTAGGATGCGTATGAAGAGTAGGTGGGGTATATGAATAGGAAGAAGGGTTTGCACGAAGTAGTAAGTGGGATGTGCACAAATTGTAGACACCTTCTTACCTAAAAGGCTTCTCAAATCTAACTTTGTTTTTTATCCGACGAAGGTGTTTCAGACCTATGTATATATTTTCTTAATTGGGGAAACAAGGCTGTGACATCAGAAATATAATTCATCTATACCGAAAACGCTCGCCCACTCGCAAAATCGGATATAAGTGTCAACCTTACCCTCTGATCGCCTAACCATTAACACTGAGAGAATTTTCTAAGTATTTTAAGAACTTTTATTTTAAACATTTAAATTTGAGCCGCAAGTAAAATCTTGTATACTTATCATATAATGTTAGTGTTTTTTTTTCTCAAGGACTTTATAATTTTAGGGAATAATTTAAATATTTTCTCCTATAATATTGATTTTTTTTGTTACATTTCACATGTTTAAATATGATGTTAAGATTCCTTAGACTGTGTGGAGAATCGAAATGTTCGTGTAGCGATAAATTTTTATTGATCCATGAACGAATGGTTTAAATTTCATAATATGTGAAATGTTTTTATTTATTGTTATGGAATAAACATACCTGTAACATTTCAATTCGTAAAATATTGTACAATTTATAGGCTATATAAGTTTTAAATTGTCGGTATTTAGCTAAAACCTATATGGCTATTAATGCAAAAGGTTCTTTTAATTCTGTGTTAAATAATAAACGAAGTGTAGATTTGGGACCATCATGTATTTTAAAAAAGTTATTCATTGTCAGTACGAAAAAATCATTTAAAAATATACATGAACTGACAGACTTGTTATCACCACATATGTGTAAAAAACATTAAATTATTAACATTTAATAACTATTCTGTCTATTACAACACGTCATAATTCTGTGTAAAACATTTTCCACAATTATTGTTTCTAAATTACTGTAGATACTTTTATTACAATTATTTTTAAATTTTCATTTAACGAATTAATAGTCTGATTATTAACTACTCGTATAACTTAAGAACTTGTTACAGCTTGTACAGCAAGACGAAGTAGCTTGTTAAAGCGTTTGTCTCCACCAAGCTGTAGACTTAAGACCGGGAGAGCCTTTGTGGACTTACAACAACTTAGGAGTTACGCTTTTATAGCTTTTAATTAAAAGTCTTTACAGCTTACTATTTTTAGTAGTGTAATTTAAGTAAACGAACCATTTGCTTCTTCGTAAATAAATCCCAGTTAATAGAAGATTTTGTTATTTCCTTATCAAATATTTATGTAACGAAGTTAATTGAACCCTGTTCATTTAAAATGCTTGTAACAAACATCATAAAAACTTTAATTTAATAAATACATAGACATTTGTTATAAAGTGGTGTATACAGTTAATAATGAACACATATTTTAATTTTCAAACCGTAAAAAACAAGCATTACAATTTAAGCTATCTACCTTAGAGAAGATAAAGTTTAGTCTCATCTAGAATTTAGAATTCAATCTCGATGATAAATTGTATTCATTTCTCTTAAAGGTTATATTTTCTTTGTTTCTGACTTGAGGAGGCACTTTATGAGCACTAGCGTGAGATGATACCTGTGTGGAGGAGCGAGGCGGTGATCTGACGTGCATAGCTTGCTATCGTACCTTGAGGGCAATCTAAGATTTTCTGTAACAATTATGTTCTTTAGCGTAGACGATAAGGTTAGCATCTGCATTTAGGCTTCAACTTGGAGGGTTCGAATATCAAAATTGAAATATGAACCACGAAATATCTTCGGAAGACATAATACGAAATATTATTAATTTTGGTTTGCCAAGATCAAATCAAAACTGTTTTATTGTTGAGACAACGAGTACATCGTATGGCAAACGTCAATTAATAAGGATATCGTAAAATTTCTGTCATTCATACTGTAATACACATACAGGCATACAATCTTCAATCACTCCTCTTTTATTCATCGCCAATGCAACCCACTTCGAACAGCGGGGTCACTTTTCTAGTTAAAAGCCAAAAACTCATCTGCATTATAAAATGCTTGAATCACCAAGAAGCGTTTTAGTCGAGTCTTAAACGCATTTGGCGTCGGAGCATCTTTGATTGAATTGGGCAGTCTGTTGAGGAATTGAACACCCGCTTGTGAGGGCAGCCGTTCATAAACCACCGTTATGTGTCTCCCAGATCGGTAGTCTCTGGTCTACGTGCCTCATAAATGAGTATATCTTGGCCTATGGTTAAGGTACATTTATTCATACAAAACATAGTTATTCCTATATGTAGAGACGTAGCAGAGTCAACAGCTGCAATTTCTTGAAAACTTGCCTGCATGACTTTCTGAATTTTATTTTTGTGATAATTTGAATTGCTTTTTTGTGGAGACTGAAAGTTCTTTGGAACTGAGCGTTAGCACAAGCTCCTCAAAGGATCACTCCATAGGCCAGATGGGGATATATAAAGCCATAATATGCCTTAATCAGTACTTGAATCGGGCAGTATTTTGCCAAAGATATCATAACAAAGATGCCTTAGCAGATTTAGGCGCAAACACGATCAATGTGCTCATTCCATGTCAGTGCTCGATCAAGGAATTTCGAAGAGCTGACTTCGTCCAGTGTGGAGTCAGCTATCGAGATCTCAGGTCCATACTGGTTGCCCGCAGTGCGCAAATAAATTAAAACGCTTGTTTTTGAGGTGTTTATTGTGAGGTTGAAGTATTGGACACAGCTTTTCATATAAGAAAACCTGTTATTCCAAAACTTCGCTGACCTTGCATTGAAAAAAGAGTCGCATCTTCTGCAACTCTATAATCATTAACCATTTAATTTTTTGGTGTATATATCTGATTTAGTACGTTTCCTAGAATATTAAAATTTGTGAATTTTCAATTGTATCGAATGGACGTTTTCCTTACCTTTTACTTTATAATTTTATGAATCTGTCAAATCCTTTGTAAGCTTAAAATTTGTTAATTGCGGTGAGTGGTTTGAAAGGATAACAGGATTGCAAACATTAACCATCGTTATATGTGAAAACAAGGTATAGGGCACCTTTTAGGAGATTTAAATCCATCCTCTTCGTCAGATGGGTATATTACTCGTTACTTAAAAAAGAAATAAGCAAAGGAAAAGAAGAGAATAAAAACTGTCAACATTACCGAAAACCTGCTTGGACTCCTGAGAGGAGAAGACAAATGCAGGCGTTGTACCTGAATAACCTAAATGCAATTATATTTTGGGCAGTGATTAAGTAGTATTCCATAGAATTTAATCCCTAGTATTAAATAAATTTGACTAATACAAAATATTTTTCTCTACGTAAATATATAATGGCATATTTTAGAGTGCTTTCCAGTTGAGATAGAGTTTAAAGCTCACCCAAAACTTTCTTCTCCACATAGAAAAAAGTTATAATTGACAGGCTCTACAACAGGCCTGGCCGAGCTTATAAAATGATCGAATTCTGTATCAGATCTGGGCTTGATATTAACATTATTGTTTGATATGTTGTAACATTTAACTAATGGCAGGCAAATGTGTGTTTATTACGTTTATATACACATAGTGATTGAAGTTTGGATGGAATTTAAAACACATACTAAAGTTTCTTCTCTACACAGAACAAAGTTATAATTGACAGGCTCTACAACAGGCCTGGCCGAGCTTATAAAATGATCGAAACTCTGTATCTGACCTGGGCTTGGCATTAACATTATTCTTTGATAATAACAAATGTACATTGAAAATAAATTTCCATTCGTCAGTGGTCGTTGTAAAAATATGGTGGAAACGTTGTACATTATTTACGTCAGAAATGTTATGGATGAGAATACACTTTCGAGAGATGCAGTCATGCCATATGATATGGCAGAATACAAATTTAAAACGTAAAAATGAAATTACTGATTATAAACTCTACTAATAAAGAGACCGATATGGGAATACAGATTTTAGAATCTAAATAGGTGAGATGTTTACTTTTGAGTAAACTACATTTTTCCTAACCAGATAAATTAACATAACACTTAGAACCAAATTAGTTCTGTTATTTTATACTGAGATTGGGCCCTAATGTAGAGAAAGAATAACTGGTGTCATCTGTCGTACTTATATAAACACTGAATATCATACTTGAAACTGTAATATAGCGTATATTTTATTCTTTATGCGTTATTGACCTTTGCTCTTTGACCTATTATGAAAACGAATTTTTACAGTGCACATTAGAAAAGCATATACATTTAAGGCAAGGGTGCAGCAAATATATAATTATGACACAAAATACCTTTACTGAATGTATTACATTTTAAACTTGCAACATTCTGTATGACAAACTTATTAACGTTTAATGTGCCGTGAAATATTGTTTATTACCAACCACATGTAATCAATTTTTATATACATTGATATACATAATATATAAAGGATAGTACAAATTAATAAAAATAATTAATAGTTCTACAATTTTAACCATAAAACTAATATCAAGAAAAAACTTGTATGTATATACACCAAGGTGCCTTCTCTGGGAGAGACCGTAAGTACGTAATTATACCACACAGAACACAGATCACATTGCCTGTGGACACAACTGATGACGCTATAACATCACAGGGAGTGTACTCTATACTATACAGTAGGTGAGCGTTATATAGTAGTTTTCAGAAAGGTCATTATGATGTATTATTTTTGCTTTCTGTCTACACTTGATTTCGTGATCGGCAAGAATACTATATTTTTAAATAATGGTATCATTTATTGGGTATAATTTCCAGAAATTTTTAATATTCTGTATACTTACATATTTAACAAACGTAAAAAGTTTATTAAATATGGTCACGCACCAAGAGTACTAAGGTGTGTCTTCAAGTTCGGCAAGATATCATACTTATAATTGTACCTATAAGCGTGCCCTCATGGTCACTGCTTTCTGCTCCTTCATTGGGTACTGTGTATGATTCAAATTTTTTAGGGTTTTACATTTTAAACCCTCATTTATAAAGATATTTTTTCCAAAAACTATTGGCCGTTGGTCCACCTTCACCGCAGCCGGGTAGCCTGCTCGTTCTACTGGCCGAAGCTTAAAATATTCGACGGTATTCTTGTCTCGTCTTGTATTATTGGAACTCGACGGCCGGAGAAACTCATTTCTACTTATTGTCACATGTCCTTGCCAACATTTCGTAGTCGGTGCATCCTATATAATCGCAGTTTCTTCTCTGGTACAATACACTGATACTTATTCCTCATCAACCTCTATGGTATTTTAATATTGATCAAATAACATAAACTACTATAATTATTCTTGTAAGACATACATGTTTATAAATCAAATAATAGTTTGATATTGAAATTCATATTTTTCTATTCCATATATTTTATGTAAATGTTCTCAATTTGGAAAAGTCACTCATTTGTTTTTAATCATGCAAATTTATGTAAATGTTTAGATATTTAAAAGAAAGTTTTCTCACGTTTAGTTTATGAATACACATTTATTGAAACACTATAAAATCTACTGTAATGTTTAACTAATAAATGTTATAAAAAATACATGAAACATAACTTGTAATAAATAATTAAATATTAAACATAATTCATGATTGCATGAATGAATATTTCATTTATTTCCTCATAGATACAAAGATCTCAACATATGTGTAAAAACATCAAATGATCTCCACATGGACGTAGACGCGATTGGTATTGATGATTTGTGTTTAATATGACTTTTGATGATATCCATTGTTATTTAAGAATTAAATCAATATAAGATATGCTACTATAAATAAAATATTGGTTCATTTGAGTGTATTTTATTGCCAATCGAACCTACTATTTAAATCCTCTCACAACAGCAATTGCTTATAATACATTTAAATATTTCACACCCTTACAATTTAAATCTTAATCTAACCATAGAACCTTACATTCTTGTACTAATTACTGCTTTTTTATATCATATTACACATTTTAGCTTCTTCATCTTCTGCTACAGCACACACTTGCCATGTCTTATAGTACCCGTCTATGAGCAAAACGCTAATAATTCAGATATCAGGTCTAAAAGAAGTTTTAAACTACACTTGTGGCTGTTTATCTAATACCAGAGCTACATAAATGTGATTTTTCTACTCCAACTTTTACTCAATTCTCAAAGTTCCTTTTTTATGTATTTGCACCGAATTTTTCCAAAACTACTAAGTCGATTTAGTTAAACGTGTTTTAATCAAAATATAGCTCCTCAAGATTGGTGCCACTCAAGTTGCTTATAGATTCGATAAGTATCTGGCCGTTAAGTCAGTTTTGAAAAGTTACATATAAAACTATATGGATAAGCCAGACAAAGCATTTGATGGGGATAAAGTTTTCCTACAATTACTACGCCTTGTCTCAGAATTGCTAGGAAAACATGACTTTGGAGATTGGCTTTGGAATGCCGTTCCTATTTGAATGCAATATACAACAGCCGTCCTGAAGTAACGAGGCTGCAATAATTGCGGAGTTTAAAGTTTTCTAAACCACTATGACATACCATACAGTTACTATGAAAAGTATTCTAGCCTATATCAGACTTTCATAAAACGCTCCCTAGAGGAGTGGTTGGAAACATAATATGGAGCAATAGACAGAATAAGATGCCCAGATTAACATTTCTTTCATTTCTTACACGTAATACGCTAGGTAACATACCATTTATTATGGCAATGGTTACATCCCTATTGGAGCCAATGTAGAATTCATATTAAAGCAATTCGGCAAGATTTAGTGTGGAAATTTGGATTCAACATCATCACAATAATTTTCCTAGTCTACATCAGAGCGCTTAACTCTAACGAAGGAATCCTTTAAATCGTCACAAAACGGAGCAACAATACAGATTCAGATGCCGATTTCTAGTTTACAAGATTACGTGCGGTGACTGTGCTTTTTTCAAATCACTATACGTTACCTCAGAGTTGTTAAGAGAAGCTTCCTAGTCCAAGTAGTGTTCCAGATAATGGTTTTCTTATTTGAAACACCAAGTGGAGCAACAAGACAGAGTGAGGTTTCTTCCGATGATCATTACCTTCCTCGGGAACGCTGGGAACCTTTCTTTTTTTAGAGTAACGGCCCGGTCTCGTCTCTGATGAAGCCAATTTCGAATCGGTGTGGAAAAATGAGAGAGTGTTGAGTGCTGAGATTAGATTTTTAAAATTTTGATTTTTTCAGTTCTCCATTAGATACCTCAGAGTTGCTGGAAGCTTCTTAGGTTGCAACCAGGGTTCCAAATGACGTTCCTTTAGACTCATTTGAAACATAGCCTGTAGAAACGAGACAGAATAAGTTGCTGAGATATATATTCCTTTTAAAGATCATAACTTAAATCACATATGATAGGGAACACACTATTGTCATACATACTGATCGCTTGAGTGACATTTCTATCTGAGGCAATATGGAATCTGTATTAGAACAGAAAGATTGGAGGGAGTTCAGAAAGTAACCCTTTTACAATAAACAAAGATTAGCCCACAGACACTTGTGAAGTAGTTATATTTTTATCAGGCTTACTTCAAGATGATTTGAAACAAGAAAAGAGCGACTACAAGATATTTGGTGCCGACATGGACTTTTCCACCTGTTACTACTATTTACCTCTTGTACGTCAAAAAGAATATTTCAGTTCATCAGTACGGCATAAGTTAAGGTTCCTAGCCTTGATAAAATTAATGTTCCATAAAGATTTGGCATGTACTTCTACAAAATTTCATATATACTAAATGGAAATAACAGAGTTCGGCACCACTTTAAAAAAGATGTATTTTTGATTCGAGTAAATTTAATTATATACATTTTTTTACTTTTTTTATCTTATTACAAATATTAAGGCCTGTTTTTATTCTTTAAAAATTACATCAATATGAAATTAAAGCGATAATATTTCATCCTTGAAAAATATACTAATATTTACACTAACAAAACATTACGTTGCGTCATTAATTAAGGATTAAATTGATTGTTAATTTCGTAATAAAACAAAGCATAAGGTTTCTTAACAATATTTTCCTTAATCCAGATATTAAATACTTAATTAAAATTACAGGATAGACATATTGAATGGCACTTCACTTTATTATAATATATTAGGGTCGGTGTATTCTAAGAATTTGTATTCTACAATATATTACAAATATAAATATAAAAATATGTAACCCATAATGAAAGATTTTGATTTTGCTTAATAACAAACAAAAGGGTTCTATATGGTATCAAAATTTTGAAACTCTTTAAAAACACTTCCATAGGCTCGATAACTAGGATTAGTAAAATTTTCATCAAGACGTATTTGAATAATTTGTTTATTTGCAAATAAAAACATCAACCCATCGTTTAAATTATATTTTTAAAGCTACTTTTATGTTTAGCTACATAAAACATAACACATAAACTACATTTATTAACATTTATGAAACTAAAGTAATTTTTAAAATAACTGTTATAATGTATAGAAATTAAATTCTTTGCTTACATTAAATAGCGTAGCTGAGTAAACGAATGATAAATTGTCTCGTTAAAGTATTTGCTTCTCGTTTATCTCTAATCTTATACAGCTTAAGGTTCCATTTGGTGGTGGTGAATTCAGATACTTTATAACAATCTGTATCTCCCAAGACAAATTATTATTTAAAATATACCATACATTAAGGCTTAAAGCTTAAAATTATTTTATTTATTCAAAATTATGACTAGTAGATACTAAATTTGTCACTTTTAATATAATTTATTAATGAAATAATTTTTGTTAATGATTGTATTATTTCGTAATTTTTACAAAAATAAAAAAAACATAAAAATAACATATGATTATTGTATATATATATATATATATATATATATATATATATCGAATTAGTAAACTGTTAACTGTATTTATAGGGGAAAGTTGCCTATATGGAACCACTTTTTGAAAAACAAATTTAATTTTGCGTACTAATGTCATTAATATATTTAATACACTTATAATTTATACTGGTCTTTAACACATCTTTAGCAATTTTTTCAGACTTTTTACTGTACAAGTTACTTTAGTAAAAATAAAACTGTAAACATTTACAAAATTTCAATTTAGGAACCTGGTTTCCTAAATTGAACCTCAGGTTTCCTTAATTGAACCAGTACTTTGCATTAAGGGAAATTCATAAATTGAGTACAAAGAATGGTTAAGATGAAATATATTTTTATTTTCCATGATGTTTACGAACTAAAACCAAATTATTAATGTATAATGAAAAACCTAATTAAAATAAAAATTATTGACATTCTGTACAAAAATAGGGGAGATTAGCATTTAATAACCATTAAGTAACAGTAAATGTGGTTTCATAATTAAATAATTCGCTGACAAAAATTATTTGCAGAAACCTAAATGTTATTTGAGAGTTTTTATCTCTCTTTTAGTTTTATAGGCCTACTTCATCGAGATTTTCTTAAATTGTTGTAGAAATGGAACGTCAACTACTCATAATATTTAGTGGATTAATATTAGAACTGGAATAGAATTTATTCATTAGGGACCCGTATCTACAAATTCTAAATAATAACTATTTCTGATTAAATTATTTCCAAAATATTACAAGTTCACTAACCTCTTTTGACATCCTTAACGTCATATATACAAAAAATAGTCAAAAATGTATGTATTTATGTTTTATAATTAGCTTTTATTTAAATCTCATTGATGATTCAGTATTTATCATCTTGTACCTTGAAGGTTTGAATGGTCGAGCACCATTTTTATTCTTCTTCTCTTTACCCATGTCAAGTAAAGCTACGTTAATAGAATTCTCTGGCAATTGGAACTCGAAGAAGAACAATATTGTATCGTTTGCTTTTTTATAACCATTACCTGCATCACGAATATTACAGTTGTGAATGTATGATGTCACATCATAAATAGAAAATGATGTTTATATTTGAACGTGCATTTTTTTATAAGCAACTTATTATACCGAACGCTAGTGGTTTTCTCTTTGGAATTCTAGTTTAAAGGCACAATAGTGCTTAAAAACGTACCTAAAAAAATAATTTATACTTTTAAATCTAAATGTTCTTTCACTCACACACACACACACACACACACACACAACACACACACACACACACACACACACACACACACACACACACACACACACACACACACACACACACACACACACACACACACACACACACAAAAACACACACACACATACACACACACATACGCGCGCTTATTCCATTGTATATTAAATCATATCCGGTAAGGTGTTCCTTATTTTATATAGCTTAACATTATACACATGTATATCATGCAAGGCTGAATTTTGTGACGTGCCTAACTGATTTGAACTATCCAGACATCCCCTGTAGCTTTAGATGGTCAATTATATTTACTTCACAAAATGTATGTTGTGGTTTAATCACGCGGGTAGGGTACGATAAGTGGACCCGGTTTTTATATCGACGAATGTAATCATCGATACATTTTTCGCATCTCAAAATATATTCTTATCTCAAATCTCAAACTGTCAATAGATATAAAAGTATCTATAGCCATCAATAACAAACCATATGTTTTAAATTAAAATATGAATTTAGTACTTGCAGTGATCAAACAAATTATTAAAAGCAAAATTAGAAAAACTGGAGAAGACCATATTTGCTCCCCTCGCAGTTACAGTTGTTTATTTCCCACAAATTTCACATAATGGGGTTTTTGGTACGAGTCCCAGATGTTGAAGTCACGAGAAACATGTCTTATCATCTTTCAAAGCAATTTCGTGTAGTTTTCTAAAATTGACTGCCTTTTTAATAATAAAATGTTACTTATAAATAATTGAAATATTATACGACGAGTATAATTTGAAAGTATTTACAGCAGTTTACAATAATGATTTAAGTTAATTGTTCAAAATAATTAATCAGTATCCCTTGATTATATCGACGGTTATGATTATTTAATATCGTTTGCCAATTTCGATATAAAAACCCGTGTATGTTTATCGTACCCTAAACTACAACGCATTTATGTGTACTCAGCCTTTTCTTCAAGTTTTTACAAGTAGCAGCACTGTAAACTTCCTACTTTTACACATTTAGCTATACCGTTTTACAACTCGCGTATGTATCTCTCAAATTAGAACTTTGTTTGGTTTTTGAAAGAAACTGTAAGTGCAACTGAAAGTTCCGCGTGGAGTAACAGCAAAGTTGGGGCATAAGAAAGTTAATATTGACGGCCATTGTCTGGAGACGACGTGTTGTTGGTGAGTTGAAAACTTTCATAACGAGCCTAAAACCTGTCTCTCCGTGTTCACTTACGAGTGACCTGTGCGACTGTGAGTAATGCAACTAAGGTGTTTTAGGAAAATTGTTTCTTTTACACAGCATTCTACTGAACGGCCAAGCTAATAAGATGGTTGTTGATACTAAATATTACACATTATAGAAACAAAATTGAGAACAAGTATGTATCTGTTCAAACTTGGGAGTTATCTTTTAAACTGAGGAACGATAATACAGATTGAATGTCTTATGTAAATATACAATCCAGTCATAAGTAACAAAATTTCAAGGTTGTGTTTTATGACCTATATATTACAGAGGCAAGCTTACTAAAGGTAAAAACGGGCGAAATATTTTGATTGTTATGTTGCCTTTTTATTCACCCTCAGTTTATTATAATCCATTTTGCTTTTTCTGGCGAGATCCTGATGTCATGTCACCATGGGAATAAATAGTGGACTATTCTAAGTTGCGCTTTGGAAACACAGGTTCTGTTACCATCTTCAGCAGCAAAAGAAATCAGGCTTACCAAATTCTAAAAATTAGAGAAATCCAACTCTCCCAACACTCATCCTTCGCAAGGAAACCCGAACTTATAAATCGTCATCGTCATTCCTCTACTCCAGAGTCTATAAAACTGCAGTTCATGATTTTCGAAATACAAATAAATATTAAAAGTCGTTGATTGATGTTTGGCATGGCGATCTTCTTATCTAAAAACATAGGGGACAAACAAAGTCAAGTTCAAAATAATGTATGAAAAAAGTAAGGCTTTGGTTTTGATCATCATTCTCACCTGGCAAGGCAAGTGAGAGACCCGGGTTCCTTTTCCGGGAGCGAATTATGTTTGTTCAGCATTTGTTCAAGAAATTAAATTAGGTTATTGCCAATCGTACAAATTTAAAAATAAAACAATATTTTGACTTGAATTATATACACAAAGATCTTATCTCTTTTATTGATTTGTAAATTTCTCTTCGTGGTGGATTTCCCTCAATATGTTCCCTTAATCTCTTTTGAAGCAACTTCTACTAATTCGAATTACTCGGTACAATTCAACTGTCCTTTCGCCCGAAAGCTGTTAATTGATTTTTCTTTCTCAACGAAGGTTAATTTTTTATTAGCAGTTCCTTTTTTGGGAAACCTTTTCGTGCGTGAATACGCTGAAAGGATAAAAGGATAAGATTTAGTAAATTTTTTGTTAAATTTAATCTAAATATCTAAGTTTTATATATTTATTTATTATATATAACAAAAAGTTTATTATAGTTGGATTAACACTCTAATCCAGATAGTACTGAAAATACCGGACATATGTCGACAAGGGTAGATTAGTTACACTGTCATGGATCTATACCAATATGGGTTCTGCTAGAGCCCGTTCATTGTAGCTTCAATATTCCATTTAGTGTTGGAACAATAGTAACTTATTATATTGGTGATGACGTCACGGCAATTTTGACCAATTGTTTGGTGAAATTAATTTTCTTTCATTTTTTACTATGACAATCAAATAGTTCTCAAGAATAAACATGAACTTAAAAAGCTGTTGATAAAAAGATGTAGTCCATACGTAATCTCGGCCATATCAGACGAGTTCATGTTTAAGGAGTTTATAATACTTATTATAGATGGATAAATGTGCAAATACCCATCGATACTGTTGTGCTAACACAGTCTGAGCATCAATGTATATACTAGCTCGAGCCAAGAGCTAGCTAATGTTTATTCTTGTCTGCCTGCTAGAGTGAGGAGCGTCATCAAATTTGTGATCGGTACCTTCTCTTGTTTAAAGTTTAACATTATTTGTGCACGGAAAGGTACCGATTATAAGTTCCTTTAACCACAATTATCCTCTGTGACTCTTCCAACATAAGCCGCTCTGAAAACACAAGGAAAACAAATGTATATGTCAATTATTAAACAATCTACTCAGATAACGAAAGCGTCACTACATCTTTTTAGTTTGGACGAAATAAGACCCCGCGTTCTTGGAGTGAATTTCTATTTTATTGCCCAGAACTACCATTATCACTTAGCTGTCAGTAACAAAATTGGGTCTATCTAGTAGTTCCTTCATAGTTATTATTAGCCACCTTAAAAACTTTTTTTTCGTTAAACTTACATTTACATGATTACTTTCTTACTTTCGTTACATGATTTATCTGTGCCAGATATTACTATTTCTACTAGACAGATATTATCAGCAATATAGCAGTAAAGATTCCAAGGTGCTAAATAACATTAGGCCTAATATTAATTTAGTTATATTTATTCCTTATCTCACTTCCTGGTGCTTTTAAATGTATGTAAACAAATTTTTAATAGTGAAAAAATTAAGATTTGTATACTTTTAAATTTATTACCAAAGGATTGCTTTATACATATTTGTAATAAACTTTATTACTAAATAATCATAGAAAATAACACATATTTTTTAGTATGGTAGAATGTTTAATGGATAGGTAATTTAAAAATATAATTCTTCTGTGAAGGATCCGCGAAGGTATGTACTGGTAGAGAAAAACAGCTGTTTCCTCTGGAAATCGATTACGATAACTGATTACAATAGGGTAGAACAGTTGACAAATAATTTCTTCATCCCTTATGGTCGGAAACCAATCAAGGAATTCAGTTTATTAGGTAATGTGGGTTAGGTAAGGACCAGTACTGCAGTCTCTTACTCGAGAATGTTTCGAGAATTTCAATTTGGCTTATTATTTATTTGTGTTTAAATTTTTCTTATCCAAAAACTGTTTTAAGTAGGTTTTTGTGTAACGAGACATTTTATACACCAATTAAGATTTTTGTACCAGAAATTATTGGAAAATAAAGTTTTTTACAGGGAATTTGTAATATTTTTTAGATTAATGGAGATTAGGATATTCATTTCAAGCATGAATTTATTCAAGTTAAGTTTTAATTACAAATATAATTCAAAGACTTCTTGCAATAAAAGTTGTATATTTAACATTAAAAATAAACTATATATTAAGATTTTTGTTTGTAAGCCAATTACTTAAAAAAAATACAGATTAAGAACAATTTTAACTTCGAATTGGTGCTAGCAGAAAGAGGAAGTTGAAAACGAGGCATAAAGACTGTTTTCAACGAAGGTTTAGATCAAATTCGATATATGAACGCTTGTGGATAGGTTGCTTTGGTTTGACATATATTTATAAAGATTAAATCTAATTTGTTTTATTCTGAGACCTTTTTTGGGAACCTTTTGAATGATAGGAGGTCCAATAACGAATTTGTCATTGAGTCCAAATTGTTAAATATTAGTTCAACATTATTAAACAAATTAAAAAACAATTTAAGAAAGTATTACCCTGTCTATTTTCTTCAATATCCTACATTAAATTATTTTAAAAAAAGAAAAAAAAGTTCAGATAAACTAAACAAAAATATAGTACAGAGATTTCTGTTAGTTTGATTTCTAATTGATTGTAGCCAGTTATACTTTACACGTAGTATCGAGATCTTGAATTATTCATTTGGCAATAACAAGTATCTGACAATAAGTTTAACGATATAAGCAATTACCATACGCCAAGTTGATAATAATTTTTTACAATTAAATTTATTTTTTGTTATTTGATACATAGTAAGACAAACATGTTCAATTTATTCCTATTCATATGAACTTATTAAACTTTCTATTTTTGTGGAAAACAGTGCAATAAATACCACTAGATAACTATGATTACAACACATTATATAACAAATACTTATCATTATAACAATTATTTTTTAATCAAAAATTGAAGAAACAATACTATTTGTTCTTATTTCCGGGCAACGATACAACAATACCGCAATCTCCATACAAATGGCCAAGATTGTTTTACAAAGCTTCTGGCTATTACAACAGAATGAACTCGGTCCTAGTCTTTTATCTGGTAACGATACACCAACACCGCAATCTACATACAAATGGCCAGGATTGTTTTACCAATCCTCTGGCTATTACAACAGAATGAACTCGGTCCTAGTCTTTTATCTGGTAACGATACACCAACACCGCAATCAACATACAAATGGCCAGGATTGTTTTACCAATCCTCTGGCTATTACAACAGAATGAACTCGGTCCTAGTCTTTTATCTGGTAACGATACACCAACACCGCAATCTACATACAAATGGCCAGGATTGTTTTACCAATCCTCTGGCTATTACAACAGAATGAACTCGGTCCTAGTCTTTTATCTGGTAACGATACACCAACACCGCAATCAACATACAAATGGCCAGGATTGTTTTACCAATCCTCTGGCTATTACAACAGAATGAACTCGGTCCTAGTCTTTTATCTGGTAACGATACACCAACACCGCAATCAACATACAAATGGCCAGGATTGTTTTACCAATCCTCTGGCTATTGCAACAGAATGAACTCGGTCCTAGTCTTTTATCTGGCAACGATACACCAACACCGCAATCTACATACAAATGGCCAGGATTGTTTTACAAAGCTTCTGGATATTACAACAGAATGAACTCGGTCCTAGTCTTTTATCTGGTAACGATACACCAACACCGCAATCTCCATACAAATGGTCAAGATTGTTTTACAAAGCTTCTGGCTATTACAACAGAATGAACTCGGTCCTAGTCTTTTATCTGGTAACGATACACCAACACCGCAATCTACATACAAATGGCCAAGATTGTTTTACAAAGCTTCTGGCTATTACAACAGAATGAACTCGGTCCTAGTCTTTTATCTGGTAACGATACACCAACACCGCAATCTCCATACAAATGGCCAAGATTGTTTTACAAAGCTTCTGGCTATTACAACAGAATGAACTCGGTCCTAGTCTTTTATCTGGTAACGATACACCAACACCGCAATCTACATACAAATGGCCAGGATTGTTTTACCAATCCTCTGGCTATTACAACAGAATGAACTCGGTCCTAGTCTTTTATCTGGTAACGATACACCAACACCGCAATCTACATACAAATGGCCAGGATTGTTTTACCAATCCTCTGGCTATTACAACAGAATGAAACTCGGTCCTAGTCTTTTATCTGGCAACGATACACCAACACCGCAATCTACATACAAATGGCCAGGATTGTTTTACCAAGCCTCTGGCTATTCAACAGAATGAATCTGTCGCTTTCAGGCCTTTCTAGTTTACTGTTTAATTATTTTAAACTGTACTACATTTTTAAAGCAATAAACAAAGTATTACATTTTCTGTGGAACATGCAGTTTTTGTGTGTATAAATAAATCGTCATTAATTCATAATTAACTTTTTTATTCTTGAAACAAAACAAGATATCTTTTTCAAGGAGTGAAATGTTCCTTCACTATTTACGGAGAATATTAATCTAACGGATAATGCAAGTACCACTTTGTAGCTATGTTCTTAGTTATTCAACGCCTTATCAGATTACAAAATTTGAAGCCGCGATGTTCAGCAAGACACATTCTAGTTAATAGCTCTGACACTGGCTTGAGATATAACACTTGAGTATTCAAGAATTAATTTCTTGGTTGACACAATTGTTGTAATTTGTGCACGAGCTGAACCTGGTTTAGCTAAGGAGTTTGCCAATTTTCGTACACATAACTAAAGTTACAGATTCAATAAACATTACGTTTCATCAACGTATACGCTAGGGATTTTGAAGGTATTAGTACAACATTGTATCAAACAGTTTAACCGAGTTGGTGAACATTCCTCGTTTCAGATCATTTTAGGAAATTGGAAATTCGGAAAACTAAAATATAATTCTTTTAGGTCTTCCGACTCTTTTTAAGACGATGAACGTCGATGATTTGCGTGAAAAATCTTTCTTTTGTGGCCGTAAGAAAAATGTGTTAAATTTCATTCTCGTACAACAACTGAGAATTTAACGTAAATATATTTATTCTGGAGATTGCACTCCCAGTTATACCCATATGATCTTTATGAAAATAGTTTAGTATTTTCCATCAAAGCCATGACGTATACGTGTGCCAAATTCAACTTTTCTGATATCGGGATGCTGTAGAGTGAGGGAGGGCTTTGCTTTTTATACATAGAGAAAAACCTGTTTGTACTAAACAAACTTAAAAGCATATTTTAAACATCTATCTCTTTACAAATGTAATTTGAATCACAACGATTCTTGTTGGGTTTGATCATTTGTCTTACACTACTGCAATACATATAAATAGTATACCTACTAAGAGGGTTATATGTTTGTGACAATGATAATAATGTTCCAATTGTAAAAAAAAGATACCTAGTTATTTATTTAGTTACTAGATTTATTTATTAATAATCTCGTATATTAACAAAAGTATGTTTTATAAAGAGTAGGTAATACACTCTTTGGTTAATTTGTCTTAGATACATGACTAGGTATTTTGATGCAACATTGCAATGGTTTCAAATATAATGTTATAATAATAACTATTACTTCTAATATCATTTTTATTGTTAAAAATACATTTGTGACTCCCAAGAAACAAAATTATTAAGGTTAATGATGGACGGCATTCAATCCTTGATTGTATCGTAACACAAAAGATAAAAATCCCGATACATAAATAACGTTCTATCGGTTCGGCCACAGCCAAAGGACCGCAACTCAATATTTCCTGCGTTATTGAACATTGATGTGTACTTTCCAGTCGACACGTCATGTGCGCTCTCAATTGAAATTGGACCAACAGATTAAATATCCTGATTCATAAATCACGCTCTGTTGGTTCTGCTACAGCCAAAGGACAGCAGCTCACAATTTCCTGCGTTTATTGAACATTGATGTGTACTTTCGAGTCGACGCGTCATGTGCGCTCTCAATTGTAATTGGACCAACAGATTAAATATCCTGATTCATAAATCACGCTCTGTCGGTTTCTGCTACAGCCAAAGGACAGCAGCTCACAATTTCCTGCGTTATTGAACATTGATGTGTACTTTCCAGTCGACGCGTCATGTGTGCTCTCAGTTGAAATTAGACCAACAGGTTAAATATCCCGATTCATAAATCACGCTCTGTCGGTTCTGCTACAGCCAAAGGACAGCAGCTCACAATTTCCTGCGTTATTGAACATTGATGTGTACTTTCCAGTCGACGCGTCATGTGTGCTCTCAGTTGAAATTAGACCAACAGGTTAAATATCCCGATTCATAAATCACGCTCTGTCGGTTCTGCTACAGCCAAAGGACAGCAGCTCACAATTTCCTGCGTTATTGAACATTGATGTGTACTTTCGAGTCGACGCGTCATGTGCGCTCTCAATTGAAATTAGACCAACAGGTTAAATATCCCGATTCATAAATCACGCTCTGTCGGTTCTGCTACAGCCAAAGGACAGCAGCTCACAATTTCCTGCGTTATTGAACATTGATGTGTACTTTCGAGTCGACGCGTCATGTGCGCTCTCAATTGAAATTAGACCAACAGGTTAAATATCCCGATTCATAAATCACGCTCTGTCGGTTCTGCTACAGCCAAAGGACAGCAGCTCACAATTTCCTGCGTTATTGAACATTGATGTGTACTTTCGAGTCGACACGTCATGTGCGCTCTCAGTTGAAATTGGACCAACAGATTAAATATCCTGATTCATAAATCACGCTCCGTCGGTTCTGCTACAGCCAAAGGACAGCAGCTCACAATTTCCTGCGTTATTGAACATTGATGTGTACTTTCCAGTCGACGCGTCATGTGCGCTCTCAGTTGAAATTAGACCAACAGGTTAAATATCCTGATTCATAAATCACGCTCTGTCGGTTCTGCTACAGCCAAAGGACAGCAGCTCACAAATTTCCTGCGTTATTGAACATTGATGTGTACTTTCGAGTCGACACGTCATGTGCGCTCTCAGTTGAAATTGGACCAACAGATTAAATATCCTGATTCATAAATCACGCTCCGTCGGTTCTGCTACAGCCAAAGGACAGCAGCTCACAATTTCCTGCGTTATTGAACATTGATGTGTACTTTCCAGTCGACGCGTCATGTGTGCTCTCAGTTGAAATTAGACCAACAGGTTTAAATATCCCGATTCATAAATCACGCTCTGTCGGTTCTGCTACAGCCAAAGGACAGCAGCTCACAATTTCCTGCGTTATTGAACATTGATGTGTACTTTCCAGTCGACGCGTCATGTGTGCTCTCAGTTGAAAGTAGACCAACAGGTTAAATATCCCGATTCATAAATCACGCTCTGTCGGTTCTGCTACAGCCAAAGGACAGCAGCTCACAATTTCCTGCGTTATTGAACATTGATGTGTACTTTCGAGTCGACGCGTCATGTGCGCTCTCAATTGAAATTAGACCAACAGGTTAAATATCCCGATTCATAAATCACGCTCTGTCGGTTCTGCTACAGCCAAAGGACAGCAGCTCACAATTTCCTGCGTTATTGAACATTGATGTGTACTTTCGAGTCGACGCGTCATGTGCGCTCTCAATTGAAATTAGACCAACAGGTTAAATATCCCGATTCATAAATCACGCTCTGTCGGTTCTGCTACAGCCAAAGGACTGCAGCTTACTATTTCCTGCGTTATTGAACATTGATGTGTACTTTCTAGTCGACACGCCATGTGCGCTCTCAATTGTAATTGGACCAACAGGTTAAATAAAAATTCATGTATTCATTTCATTCTTTGTTCAACTTTTATGTATAGAAAAATATTGCCAAATACATTATCTGAATTTATAGAGAGTATCAAATATAATTTTTTCACATTTTTTATTTTGTGTTGTTTTCCACATGTAGGTAGGTATGTGTTAGTTACAATTTAATTGGCTGAGCGTTAGTGAAGTCTATTAATTTGGAGGCTGGAGACATAGTGTTTGTCTGTCTGTCCATCTCGAGAACTATGAATATTTTGCTCTATGACAGTTGCCTGAGAGTTCGCAAATACCTTTACACATATCTTAAGCGCAAGAATAATGACAAGGTGAAAATCGCAGAATAAACTAAGCACCGTGAATGAAACAGGATTTCCCTTACATTTGTTATAGTTCAGTGAAACAAGAAATCAGTAATGCTAAGTTTCAGTGGGCATTAGGCCTGAAGTGTCTGGAAAAAAATTCCTGTTTCCTTCACAATCCTTCCACTTTCAAAAGGAAAATTCAAACAAAAAACTAAGCACAGCCATATGACTTTTTAACATGAGAATGTGACATGTGCCCCCCATGAAGTCTATTATATCAAATGTGGTATAAGTTTTTATCAAATCTTTTAACATAAAACTTAAATTGTTTACATATCATATGGAAAAAACACTCTAATGAGAGGTGATTATGAATTCGTTTCATATTATCATGAAATTCAGATTTAATGTCTTTATTTATGAAATGTCAAATTTCTGTGAACGGATATTGTTATTAATTTACATTATAACAAATAAGACTGCTGGCATAGTAGATCAGGATTAAAAAAAATGTAGGACAGCTGATAACGAGTTTTAAAATATCTACTAAAACATAATACATTTTACGATTGCATACAATAACTTTTTCTGTCTATAGAATCTACAGAAACAAAACTATCTGTTCGGTCTTACAATAAGTCGTTATTGAAAATTTTTAACAAGTGAGTAAAAAGTTTCTCATATGGATGACTTAATAATAGAAAATGATACATCATTTATCATATCGAACTATCAGTTCCCCTTAGGTTAACAGTGGTTAGAAGGAAGTCTCATTGAATATAATCTCTCTTTGTATCGTTATCCCTATTTTTTAAATTGACCAGTATTTTGTCTTAATAATAATGAATCAATTGTAAAATTAATTGATAAAAATCAAACATATTTGAGTAAATAGAACACGAATTTGGTATGCATTATTGCCATACAATACTAATAATTTTTTACAGCAGACATGCTGTATCATTCACTAATAAAGACGGAATTCTTATTAACATTTTATTTGTAGTAAGCTTCGATGAGATGTAAGTAACACACTAATTCGAACAATATTTAACACCCGTTTAGTTGTAACTGTTTTTCTCGGTAATATTTCTCAAATGATATATTTACTTTTTATCTTTCTCGGAAAATAAAACGAAAGCTCGAGTACAACAAGAGGACAAACTCTATATTAGTTTATAATCCCACTGTTGCTAAATAAGAATAATCGATACAGATTAATTAATTAGAACAACTAACTAATTTAGAAAACTCTTTTAACGGATTTCAGTAATTTATAGAGTGATACACCAAATAATGAAATGCCTAAAATCCTTTAAAACTAATATAGGAAATAATGCTTTAAATACTATACGAGTTATGTTATGTAATTATATGAAAAATAATAACAATAAAATGAAATTTAAACTATTAATCGATACATTTTCAATAAGGTTATCCAAAGCTCAAGAACAAGAGACGTAAAGCCTTCCTGGAGAAACTGACGTGAATTTAAAATTGTAAGAGAACTTTAGATTTTATGTTTAAATACTATTACATGTTTATCAACCAATCTATGTATTGAAGTAAATAAAATATGAGTTTATTCTGCATTATTGCCATAAAATACCAATCATTTTGTCCAGCAGAAACGTTGCTATGTTTATCATTCACTAATGAAGACGGAATTCTTGTTAACTATGTATTTTTAATAAGCGTCTATGAGTAAATAATATAGTAATATAATCATAGCTTAACAACCGTTAAGTTGTAAAAGTTTTTTTTTTTTTTTTTTTTTTTTTTTTGTTATATTTCTCAACTAATATTAATTTTTTCATCTTTCTCGGAAAATATAACAAAAAATAGCGTAAAACAAGGCCCTATCTTTTATTGTTAACGATTCAATCAATTTAGAAAGTGAAACATCATTTATTAACCAAATCAGAAAGAATTTTATTTCTGTGTTTCTCCCCAGACCCACTGTTCTCATCTCTTTAATATGTTTTACTATTTACAAGTTTAACCCCTAAATAAAACTGCTTGGAACTCACTGTGAGTAATGTAATTTTAATACCCGTTAATATTGGAGAAGAGTGCCGACACAACCACGGCCACGCATGCAGAGAATGTGCGATGCGTGCGAACGGACGGGGTATATAGCGCCTCAGATTCCGGAAGTGCCAGGGGTTTTATTGTAAAGTGTAATTATGCTCGTAGCCGGCCTTCAGCACACGCCCTTATCACTTTACAGTTGATACTTTGAACAAATAGTAAAATGCTATGAAATATACGTTAATAAGAGGAGGCTGTACTGGTGGTAATATTCATTCTAGTAAAAAATATATGAAACAGTTTTAAATACATCTACAGGCTTACATTCAGTTGTGGAACAATAGGGTGTGTATTAAATTGATACTAAAGATATTGTACTTTATTGTTTACATATTAAAAACTTATATCGTTTACAACAAAATTTAAAGGTACTGGCATGTATATTAATTTATATTACTTCAAAATGAGATATGTTCTATAATATTTAGATCACAAGGAAAGCAATCGTACTAAAATGGGCAATTAAATATTTATGTAATTCCAAATTAAATATGAAAGGTGTCGGTTAGGTTATCTATGAAATAAAATAAATCAAAAAGTGAATGGAGACTCAAAAGTATTCTCCAAATGAAATGAATAGTAGCAAAAGATATGTATGCCTGTTTATTAAAAAAACCTGCATGTGTCTTTGTTGCTACAAATAAATTGAAACTCCTGAGCTTAAAACCTGTAGTTTTTATTTATTTGAGATTTATTCATAAAGTAAAATGTTACAATTTGTTGCTTAACACAATAATTAATTCATATAAGGGCTCTAAAGAATGACATCAATAAATGATGCTAACTGATTAAAATTAATGTATTGATTGTAATATTAATATTCATCATTCAGTAGATTATTATAATTTAGTTATTATAGAAAATTATAGTTCTTCAACTTTGGTGGTTTCTTACATATAAATAAAAACTATGAAACATAAACAAGCAGCCTTTCGAACATTGTTTGTATTGTACTTTTAGATCCTCCTGGTTAAAGAACAATAGCCTGAAGCTTGTGTATAGAGTTTTATTACACCATGTTGAAAAAGATCACCACACACCATCGTAAAAGATGTTTTAAGCTTAATTAAGTGTTTCATGAAACGTATGCCTAGGTAACTAATGTAAAATACAAATTTTGGTAAAATACAAATTGTACATATTACTAAGACTTTAATATTTTAATGTAAACCTTAACATTTCTTTTATTATTTCATCACATCAGCGTCAAATATATTTTATACTTAGGAACTTTAAATGTCAGTATTGAAACCAACTATAAACTAGTATGACTACAGTTTAGCTTCCACATATTCAGTATAATGAAATGCCAGTGAAAACTTTAAAAAGTTTTACGTGTCTCTTTAACCTGATTATTTGAAGCTGTTCGAAACTTTTTACATCTAACTGTGTTTTATAGAATCCAATCAAGGAATTAGGCTAACTTCTATCTGGGTAGAACATAAAAGTTATGTTGTGTAAAATTTTTCTGTTTATAATAGAAAGTTTTAATTTTTAACTTGGACATGTTTATAGTATTATTTTCTAATAAAATTTATAGGTAATACTTATATTTATTTTATTTCTAAACAAAATTTTTTCTGTTAAGTTTGTATGTGGAGAACTAAATGAAGCATTTTCTGTAATTGTACAAATTAACAATTTTGAAATTTAGCATTTTGTACTAATATACCATAATGATTAATACATTTTAGCTGGTATATTCCAAACGTATGGTGTGAAAGGTTTATCTAATTTAGATCCAGGAATAAGATCTCCCACACTTCAAGACCGGTGTTGCATGCGGCGCAGAGTTGCTAACAATAAATTTCAAACTGATGTGTACAACTACCGCATCACTGTAACTACTGTAACATGCGAGTATACAGTACCAGTGATACAGTCACTATAGTGATAAACGCTGCATAACTACGAGGAGCCGTGTTAGTAACAACCCAAATGTGTGTGAGCCAGCTGATTAGAAAAATATTTGCACTTGTTGTATAATCCCGATAAAATTTAAAATAGCGTTTAATTTAGATAAAGAAAACGAATTTGATATCACTAATTTACATTTTTAATTTAGAACGAAACTAATCTTGGTGAAGGCCCACAAATTCGGTAGTAAAAGTATAAGCACTCTATTGGATTTTAATACATATTTCAGATTTACACAAGCCAAAGTAATATTGACAGGATGTAGAAATGTTATGCCAATCTTATGTAAAGGATAAATTACTTCTTTCCTCTAAACCTAGGGCTATGTCAAAGTTGTTCGAGTGGCCAGAGAACAACTTAAATAAATGGATAAAAATGTCTAAATGGTAGAGCGATCATCAAAGTACAAACTCTGCTTTTCATTACAACACCTACAAAAGTATACAAACTTCATTATACATACATTACACAAAAATAAAACTAGAAGTAACATTTATCGCTTAAGTGTTCCTGAAACACTCTTCTTAAATTTTAAGAGGCTGGGGGTTTTCTATTGCAGTGGGCAGAGCATTATATTCTTTTGGTGTAAAGTGTCTAAATGACTTTTTCCCTGTCTCTAAACTTGTCCTTGGTAGGTGTAATAGACCATTTTGTCGAGTACAGCGCTGACTCACCTCGTGCCTAAAAACCAGCTTTCTTCTAAGATATCCTGGCCTTCCCGTCTGAAGAACCTTATGAATCAGCTTAACGGTTTGAAGATGGGAGCAACCCTCCACCGACATCACCCCAGCACTTAATCGGTACTCGCTAATGTGCTCAAACGTACCTTCATGTCTAGTCCTGCTCAGTGACAGAGAGCGTTGAAAAATTATATTATTTGACCTCTACAAAATGTTGTAAGAACATTTGCATTTACATACCGCTACAACTCTCAGATATTTTGGACATAATATGATATAACAGTTGAAATTAAACTGCTTGTATGCTAGAAGAGATTGCTTATATTTCTGTAATGTTCTGTAAGACAAATTGTGTATTGACCCAACCATAGAAGTATTACGGTTCGAGTGTCTTTGTCCATTAGTAATGAACAAGCAATAACAAAAGTTCCAAGAGGTCTGCTTCCTCCAGTTTACAACAGAAGTAACAGTAACCTCGTCGTACACTTGAGGTATCATTGAGCCGTTCCTGTTGGCTCTCATCTGTTTTCTTCATAAAAGTGTATTTAACTGTTCATTACAATACACACTGCTATATGTATGTCTGTATGGTGTTTACTTGTATATATTAATACGTATACATTGCTGTATTAATGTAGAGTAAGTTACTTTAATCAATGTAATACACAGTCCTAGACACTAAAAACGGAGAAATGTCATTTTTTTAGTGATTAATTTATTTCCTTAAAACATTTCTTAAGCATGATTTAACAGCAGATTTTCAATATAGCGTAAATAATAAGTGATTTAAATAGGCCATTCATGCTTGCGAGGAAATTTCAGAATGAACTGTATACCGGAAATACTGGTCACATATTGCAAGAGAACTTATTGACATTTTAGATCACAGCAAAGGCTCACCAGCCAAAACACCAATTTTTCGATTCCCGAAGATTTAAATGACAGTGGTTTCTAACTGTTTTCTCGTTAAAATGTTTCCGGGTATCTATTTAAATACCATCGGCATAGAAAAAAAACTTTTTTAGAAACCATAATCAGATTATAAGTAAAATTAAATCTCGAATAAAAGGAAATAGAGCTTTAACAATGTTTGAGACAAAAGTACGCTTCAAACCCCTATTCTTCGATATTATTTGGTTTTTTAATTATTGATTATTATGGTTTACTTACTTTAAAACTATAATTAAAGGTCTTCTAGGTAATACTATTGTAATACATTTCCGTTTTTATCCTAAAGCGATTGCAACTCTAAGCATTATTCATAACATAACTTCTGATGTCTTCAAGATTCAAGTAAAAAATAGGCAATCACTTTATTATTCAGAAAAAAAATCTTGGCATTCTGGGCCTATAGCATTGTTTGAGATAACGCAATATAAAACGAAGGCAGACTCATTGATACATATGTTTGGCTGTGATACGTGTCGACATTACAGAAAGCCTCTCACAATCGTGAATACGTGTGGAGATTGTTTCAGATAAAGCACAATAAAGGGAATTCAGGCTCACTGCCACATATGTTTGACTGTGAGACGTGTCGACATTACAGGTAGCCTCTCAAAATCGTGAATACGTGTGGAGATTGTTTCAGATAACGCACAATAAAGGGAATTTAGGCTCACTGCCACATATGTTTGACTGTGAGACGTGTCGAAATTACAGGTAGCCTCTCACAATCGTGAATACGTGTGGAGATTGTTTCAGATAAAGCACAATAAAGGGAATTCAGGCTCACTGCCACATATGTTTGACTGTGAGACGTGTCGACATTACAGGTAGCCTCTCAAAATCGTGAATACGTGTGGAGATTGTTTCAGATAACACAGAATAAAGGGAATTTAGGCTCACTGCCACATATGTTTGACTGTGAGACGTGTCGAAATTACAGGTAGCCTCTCACAATCGTGAATACGTAAGGATGTTGTTCCTGATATCTTTCTGATAGGCCACGAATGGTGTTGAAATTTTTTTTTAAATACTAAACATGAAAACAATGCGAAACTTGTTTATTTAATAAGACAATATCCACGGAAACGTAAAATAAACTGGTCAGATCAGTTAAGACTAGTAAGATAGAATATAGTTAGGAATCTGGCTTGGCAGCTAATAGAGGGTCTCAGCTTTTAATACAATCGGCGCCCACAGCACGATTGTCGCACGCCCTAGGCAGAGTGTTATACTAACACATCCACTCGTAGCTAATTCAATTACTGGTATAAAGCCTATAACTTCCAAGGGAATCATTATATTAGGAAATTTGAAAGTATTTTAGTTACTGCAGTAATATTATAAAACTACATTGAAGGTAGGAACATATTCTTTTAAAAATCAAAACAAAGACAACAATAGAAGCTTTGCAATGCAAGTCCGCATTTGACACTAACAACTTGTATATAAAACATCTTTAAGATTTGTTTTTTTCTACAGGTAAAAGAGCTTGGTAAATTCTGGACTTTAAAAAAATGGTTGAATGTTCAATAAATTTAAGAAAAGTCCAGTATAAGTATAGATTCTTTCCAATTTCATATTATTGAGTAGGTATGTCAATACACACATACAGAAAACACATAAGGTTAACTCCAATGTTTCAGGAAAAAATCAAAATCTGTACTGGAACCAGAAATGTCACTTGGCATAAAAAACTGGGGCCAGAATTTCTGCAGCCAACCTGAAAGTGAATTCCTCAAAATTAAATAACGTTAACTTCGCAATGGTATCAGGAGAGCCAAATGACGTTTATTGTTAAAGATTCTCGAAATATCCTGGATCCGGGATTGATGTAGAATTTTCATATTGACAATCATTGCTTGACATTTACGTTTTGAGGGGTTTAGTCAAATACCGCCTTATTCAGGTTCTAATGACGGCGTATTATGGCTTGATTTACCTTCGTCTTACGTACGGTTTAGTGATGAGGGTTGCAAGCACAAACGGACAGTTCTCCAAAGTTTTATAAAATCTAAATACAAGCGCTTCGGATAGTCGCACGATTTAAGTAGAGAGAGTCATGTAAAGAAGCCTTTAGAGTATTGCACCTACCGACTCTCTTAGGTCTCTACTTCTTAGAGAAAACATTATGTACGTCTAAATGTGTTAAGACTAGCGGACGAGACATACTTACGAAACTCAAAGCAGAGATCAGACTGAGAGACACAGGACGAGAGTTAACGAACTTTCCTTCACAGGCATAAGTTCGCTTATCATCAAAATGGCCTCGTTCAATAAAACATTCCACAATGCTCAATGCGTTATAATATCATTTGAAACGCTTTTTACTGTTTTAAGCATTTTAAATTGACTAGTTTGTGGCATACGACTGAGTGACAACTAGCACACTAACAAACAACGTTGTTGGTGGGAAAACTGGTGGGAAAATTATTGAAGTGTGATTGATAAAATTGTGTGTATTTGTTGTTTGCTTGTAGGTTTAGTTTCAATGTATTGTGAGAGTTTAATATAAAAGGTTAATATTGACTATTGCTATTCTCTACGTTATTTTTTGGCAATAAAATGTTAGATTCGTTCATTGACATCCAACGTTATTTAAAAATGCTCAAATGGTATTTATTTCGACCTACACTGTGGACAGCAATAATTGTTTTATTTATATAATTATTTAGTTTTAACACGGCAAAAGTCCATGTACATGAATTGGAACAAAAACCTACTCTCATATTCAAAGTATTAGTGACTCTTCACCACTTTAATGAGTCGTTACGTTGAGTTGTTTGGGAAGGTATATGGGAGGTATATGGGAGGTATATGGAAAGGTATATGGGAAGGTATATGGGAAGGTGTGTGCTAACAGAGATACTTGCAGTATTTGAACAACAGTTATACAGAACAGTTTTATAATAACTCTTATGAAAAAATTTGAAAATATTAGGTGATTAAATATTTAAAGGGAGCAAATTAGACAGTCCCACACGGTTACACTCCAGAGATTTTAATATAAGGGCGATGTAACAAAACTTTAGAACAATGAAGCCTAAAAGCATGCATTTTACAGATTGTGTTCCCCCACTAGAAAGGCTAACCACTTATTGAAAAGATGCCTAAAGTTTAAAGTTTAGTACATAATATTTACCTCTAATGATGCAGAGTGAGTCCGTGCCTTCCATAAATGCTAATCAAACTTATGTTCTTATGTTCCTTTGTACTAAATATTTTAAAGCAAATGTCAATAAATACATGTAAAATATCAACAGTTTTGCCATTCATTTGTAATTCATTGCCACGAATTTCTTTCTGCTTAAGTATTCTCTTTGAAATTTCAATTTCTTCTTTTTAAAGACTCTTGAGTAACGTTGCAATAGTTTATCATTTACCTACTTTATTCAATTTCTACATGTGTGGTAAGTTTATTAGAAACTATGGTGAGAATCGGCCGACACTAAAACATATGACGTACCACTTACATAGGAAAATGTAAAACTTAATTGTTTTCTTCATTATTCAAATACTGTAAGTATAATTTTAAGAAATGAAATATTTCAATAACAACAGAAGAATCGCGTTCAAAACAAAACCTAACATATAATATAAGTGACGTGATACGTACCTCATTTTTATATTAATAAGCTCAAATCAATATAAGGTTTGCAGTGAAAACACGAATCGTAGATAATGTACATCCATAGGCTTGGAGTGGTGACGATCTATCTATGCATTATGCGTGTCCTCTCGCGTATATTACAGTCAGATTGTAATACAGATGCGGGTGATCCCAAATTTATATATGATTGGGATGTGGCTTCGTTGCTGATATGATTGGAACTCATTACAGATATCTCTGTTTGTTTGTCCATATGGGTTACCCATATGATGACATCAAAATGACCATTTCCATTATTTTTCTCATAGTTAAAAATTATATGCTATTCCTTCCAAATTTATTTATAATAGGACTTACGTAAATTTATGTGGAGTATATAAAGCGTGTGCTGTTTATTTTAAAATTTATAAGGTATGAATGACAATCATTAAGACATATTAACGTTTGCTTATTGCAATTAAGTCTCTATCTCAATTCAGAACGACCAGTGTAACATGTGAGTCTAACTGATCACATTGCGCAGAGACACCGCGCATCTACACTATTATGTTTTAGTGATATTTCGGCCTCAATGTGCGAGCCATCTTCTGTCAACAAATGTTCCATTTAAAATTTTGATTTTTGTTTTTAAAATTTTTAATTTAAATATAGAATTTTTGCTTTCACACTTTTATCATAAAAGGGGCTGTATGGAACATTATATTATAGTTTTGTAAGTCCGTATACGCTAATTAATTAGAAAATTTATTAAACTACTTCTTCCAACTTATAGGAGTGGTACATGTACAATCTTAGTTAATAATATATATAAAATATATATGTATATATATATATATATATATATATATATATATAAATTTATACATAATTTATATGTGCTTTCACCTATTTTAATGTGTGTACATATTTTATATGACAAAAAATATATCTCGGACCTCTGGTTTGGTTTGTTGGTTTTCAGCATTTCTTTTTATTTATATACCGCTAACGGTTACTGCTTTATATTGGAATGTTTTTAGCTCGGAAATATTTGTAGTAGACGGATATTAAAACTAATTGCCTTTATAAAGTCAGAGGATTGATAAATCAACTCGCTTAACTACATTCAAAAATTGCACAACAATCGTCAACTATTAAATCTATTTTTATTCATCCCACATCAAGGCTTAAAACGTCAATTGTTCACATCCTATTCATTGCATGTCAATCACAGCCACTTCCAGCGCTGGAGTTAGTTTCCTTATCGCGTGGTCTCCCAGTTAAATTGCAGAAACTCATCTACGCTGTAAAAAGTGTTTAACGCCAGGTAGTTTGAGACGAGGTTTCAATACTTTGGACGTTGAGGACATTTTAAATTGGGCTTATAAATATGTTTATAAAATAAACCCCTGCCTGTGCAGGCTGGTTGTTCATAAACCATTGTTCAATTCAATCCTGAACTGTAGTATCTCTGCATCCAAAATCTAGAATTTATGGAAGTAATCGGTATATCGAATATAATTGAATTGGATTACTAATACTTGGTGAGCACCGAATTGGTAAACATGATACCAATCAGCACGGCAGGCAAAACATTACGAAGCGTGATAAGGAAAAATAATATTAACAATAACTCCAAATCTCGCATTCCATAAAACAGGACATCGACTTGGGCAAGGTAAACAAAATTTCAGGAGATATACAATTTCATTGACAATCTCTAATTACTCTTCTTCGGGGTCTTGTGCAGTACGAATCCAAATACATAAAACTTTCGGGGCCAAGCGTACTATAGATATCTCTAGCGTCATCATGCTCTTCATCCATGTAAATTGAAACAAACAATTACCTCAGTATTTTAAAAAAATTACCTTACATTTTACATTGATACGCTAGGACTAGCCGGTGCTAGGGTGATGATCTACCTTAAGTTTATGGTTTTATATACATATAAATGGCTTAAGCTAAACATAATTCCTAATATATATTAGGAATTCCAATAAAGATATGTTATATCTTTATTGGAATTGTAGAAGTGATAAATAACCGTTAATATGTAATATTCTCTAGCCACGCTATATAACTTGTATATTACTGAACTAGATCTCTCATTGTGTACACTACCAACAAGTAATTTTACTACATATGCATGGATGCAAACAGTAAGTAGTGTATGAATGTATAACGACAGTGTATTACAGTCTCACTAGTGTATTGGTAGAGATTGAAAACTAGTTGGTTGAGACTCGATAGTAATCCAGGATATTGCTGTTTCAACGCTTCATCTCTCTTTAGAGTAGAATATCTATTACAGCAAACCTAATAATTCAACTTTTAGTTTACGTCCCTAACGTAAAATGTAGCATTATATGTCCGCATTATAACTTAATATCTATAGTAAGTGAAACAATGTAATAAATAGCTTTAGTCCATTTATTAAAGACTTTATATAGATGATTTTACGCATTTTAATATTTATAAAAATGGTTGTAACTCAGACGGCCTACAAAATATTTGTTCTTGGTTTGAAGTTTATTTTTGACAATGGTTTTTTTTGTTATATATGTAAACCATTGGAATTTGTTTTCAAATTTACTACTAAACAAACATTACACGACCTTTTTCCGACAAAAAACGAAGGGTGGGAAGGATTGATGGACTGTTGGGTTTAGCTTCAGTTCTCCTTCCTCTTAACGTACCATCTTGAATCTGATGCAGTTACAGATTTGACTCATGCAATCCGAGGCTATTCTTGTCTGAAGACATCGAAAAAAGTCTCATTTTAAAAACACAAATTACCCTGGATTACACTATATGTTATATTTTGTATTATAGCTGTCTCTAGTGTCGAAATTAATTTGTTCGTTTTAAGCTTCTTCTTCGTCAGTTATTTTAGATTATTTCAGACGAAAATAACTTTATTTGGAATCAGTCAAGTCTGTAACAGCAACAGATTCAAGATGCTACATTAAGAGGAAGGAGAACTAGAGCTAAACTTAACATTGATAGTAACCTTATCCTGAAATAGCAATTAATTTTGCTGTAAATCTTTTGTAAAAGAATAAGAGTTGACGTACGTAGAAATATTATATAATAGTATTTAGTTTGTTTAAAACTTTAAATGTTCTGTAATTTACTCATTATCATCATAGCTCCCTATAAGTGTAACGTAATAATTTATATTTAATGCTAACCCAAATGCATGGCTCAACATTTAGTATTTTTTAACCCGATATTCCTCGTGTATAAATTGAGCTTCTTGCTATATTTAAAATTTATAGGTCTGTTAGTCTTTTAGATATCGTAGAAATATACACACACACACACGCACGACAATATTGGGGCACTTAATTGGCTAGACTAGCGCTCACAAAATACATAAACTGTACAGTGTTAGTATATAAAAATATTGCTACTTTTAATACATATAAAATAATGAATATAATAATTTTATATAATTTTTGGTACAACAGAAAGAAATTTAGAATAAATACTTAAAAAACAGCCGTTCTAAATTAACTGGCATCCTAAGTGCACAATGCAGAATATAAATTTCTGATCATAATTAACATTGCAACGAGGGGGTGGATATAATATCTCACTACAACTGCGACACATAACTTCACACCCAACAACCTGTTAGCGGTTTACAGTGTAACAGAGTGTGAACTCAGCCCCACTTGTTCTCGCCCAAACCTAGAAATAACTCTTAACTTTTCCATTAGTTGTTTGAGTGTTGGATATAATATCTCACTACAACTGCGACACATAACTTCACACCCAACAACCTGTTAGCGGTTTACAGTGGAACAGAGTGTGAACTCAGCCCCACTTGTTCTCGCCCAAACCTAGAAATAACTCTTAAGTTTTCCATTAGTTGTTTGAGTGTTGGATATAATATCTCACTACAACTGCGACACATAACTTTACACCTAACAACCTGTTAGCGGTTTCCGTGTAACAGAGTGTGAACTCAGCCCCACTTGTTCTCGCCTAAACCTAGAAATAACTCTTAAGTTTTCCATTAGTTGTTTGAGTGTTGGATATAATATCTCACTACAACTGCGACACATAACTTCACACCCAACAACCTGTTAGAGGTTTACACTGTAACAGAGTGTGAACTCATCCCCACTTGTTCTCGCCCAAACCTAGAAATAACTCTTAAGCTTTCCATTAGTTGTTTGAGTGTTGGATATAATATCTCACTACAACTGCGACACATAACTTTACACCTAACAACCTGTTAGCGGTTTCCGTGTAACAGAGTGTGAACTCAGCCCCACTTGTTCTCGCCTAAACCTAGAAATAACTCTTAAGTTTTCCATTAGTTGTTTGAGTGTTGGATATAATATCTCACTACAACTGCGACACATAACTTCACACCCAACAACCTGTTAGAGGTTTACACTGTAACAGAGTGTGAACTCATCCCCACTTGTTCTCGCCCAAACCTAGAAATAACTCTTAAGCTTTCCATTAGTTGTTTGAGTGTTGGATATAATATCTCACTACAACTGCGACACATAACTTTACACCTAACAACCTGTTAGCGGTTTCCGTGTAACAGAGTGTGAACTCAGCCCCACTTGTTCTCGCCTAAACCTAGAAATAACTCTTAAGTTTTCCATTAGTTGTTTGAGTGTTGGATATAATATCTCACTACAACTGCGACACATAACTTTACACCTAACAACCTGTTAGCGGTTTCCGTGTAACAGAGTGTGAACTCAGCCCCACTTGTTCTCGCCTAAACCTAGAAATAACTCTTAAGTTTTCCATTACTTGTTTGAGTGTTGGATATAATATCTCACTACAACTGCGACACATAACTTCACACCCAACAACCTGTTAGAGGTTTACACTGTAACAGAGTGTGAACTCATCCCCACTTGTTCTCGCCCAAACCTAGAAATAACTCTTAAGCTTTCCATTAGTTGTTTGAGTGTTGGATATAATATCTCACTACAACTGCGACACATAACTTTACACCTAACAACCTGTTAGCGGTTTCCGTGTAACAGAGTGTGAACTCAGCCCCACTTGTTCTCGCCCAAACCTAGAAATAACTCTTAAGTTTTCCATTAGTTGTTTGAGTGTTGGATATAATATCTCACTACAACTGCGACACATAACTTCACACCCAACAACCTGTTAGAGGTTTACACTGTAACAGAGTGTGAACTCATCCCCACTTGTTCTCGCCCAAACCTAGAAATAACTCTTAAGCTTTCCATTAGTTGTTTGAGTGTTGGATATAATATCTCACTACAACTGCGACACATAACTTTACACCTAACAACCTGTTAGCGGTTTCCGTGTAACAGAGTGTGAACTCAGCCCCACTTGTTCTCGCCTAAACCTAGAAATAACTCTTAAGTTTTCCATTAGTTGTTTGAGTGTTGGATATAATATCTCACTACAACTGCGACACATAACTTCACACCTAACAACCTGTTAGCGGTTTACAGTGGAACAGATTGTAAACTCAGCCCCACTTGTTCTCGCCCAAACCTAGAAATAACTCTTAAGTTTTCCATTAGTTGTTTGAGTGTTGGATATAATATCTCACTACAACTGCGACACATAACTTTACACCTAACAACCTGTTAGCGGTTTCCGTGTAACAGAGTGTGAACTCAGCCCCACTTGTTCTCGCCCAAACCTAGAAATAACTCTTAAGTTTTCCATTAGTTGTTTTGAGTGTTGGATATAATATCTCACTACAAACTGCGACACATAACTTCACACCCAACAACCTGTTAGAGGTTTACACTGTAACAGAGTGTGAACTCATCCCCACTTGTTCTCGCCCAAACCTAGAAATAACTCTTAAGCTTTCCATTAGTTGTTTGAGTGTTGGATATAATATCTCACTACAACTGCGACACATAACTTTACACCTAACAACCTGTTAGCGGTTTCCGTGTAACAGAGTGTGAACTCAGCCCCACTTGTTTCTCGCCCAAACCTAGAAATAACTCTTAAGTTTTCCATTAGTTGTTTGAGTGTTGGATATAATATCTCACTACAACTGCGACACATAACTTCACACCCAACAACCTGTTAGAGGTTTACACTGTAACAGAGTGTGAACTCATCCCCACTTGTTCTCTCGCCCAAACCTAGAAATAACTCTTAAGCTTTCCATTAGTTGTTTGAGTGTTGGATATAATATCTCACTACAACTGCGACACATAACTTTACACCTAACAACCTGTTAGCGGTTTACCGTGTAACAGAGTGTGAACTCAGCCCCACTTGTTCTCGCGCCCAAACCTAGAAATAACTCTTAAGTTTTCCATTAGTTGTTTGAGTGTTGGATATAATATCTCACTACAACTGCGACACATAACTTCACACCCAACAACCTGTTAGAGGTTTACACTGTAACAGAGTGTGAACTCATCCCCACTTGTTCTCGCCCAAACCTAGAAATAACTCTTAAGTTTTTCCATTTAGTTGTTTGAGTGTTGGATATAATATCTCACTACAACTGCGACACATAACTTCACACCCAACAACCTGTTAGCGGTTTACACTGTAACAGAGTGTGAACTCAGCCCCACTTGTTCTCGCCCAAACCTAGAAATAACTCTTAAGTTTTCCATTAGTTGTTTGAGTGTTGGATATAATATCTCACTACAACTGCGACACATAACTTTACACCTAACAACCTGTTAGCGGTTTCCGTGTAACAGAGTGTGAACTCAGCCCCACTTGTTCTCGCCTAAACCTAGAAATAACTCTTAAGTTTTCCATTAGTTGTTTGAGTGTTGGATATAATATCTCACTACAACTGCGACACATAACTTCACACCTAACAACCTGTTAGCGGTTTACAGTGGAACAGAGTGTAAACTCAGCCCCACTTGTTCTCGCCCAAACCTAGAAATAACTCTTAAGTTTTCCATTACTTGTTTGAGTGTTGGATATAATATCTCACTACAACTGCGACACATAACTTTACACCTAACAACCTGTTAGCGGTTTCCGTGTAACAGAGTGTGAACTCAGCCCCACTTGTTCTCGCCTAAACCTAGAAATAACTCTTAAGTTTTCCATTAGTTGTTTGAGTGTTGGATATAATATCTCACTACAACTGCGACACATAACTTCACACCCAACAACCTGTTAGAGGTTTACACTGTAACAGAGTGTGAACTCATCCCCACTTGTTCTCGCCCAAACCTAGAAATAACTCTTAAGCTTTCCATTAGTTGTTTGAGTGTTGGATATAATATCTCACTACAACTGCGACACATAACTTCACACCCAACAACCTGTTAGAGGTTTACACTGTAACAGAGTGTGAACTCATCCCCACTTGTTCTCGCCCAAACCTAGAAATAACTCTTAAGCTTTCCATTAGTTGTTTGAGTGTTTGGATATAATATCTCACTACAACTGCGACACATAACTTTACACCCTAACAACCTGTTAGCGGTTTCCGTGTAACAGAGTGTGAACTCAGCCCCACTTGTTTCTCGCCTAAACCTAGAAATATCTCTTAAGTTTTCCATTAATTGTTTGAGTGTTGGATATAATATCTCATTACAACTGCGACACATAACTTCACACCTAAAAACCTGTTAGCGGTTTCCGTGTAACAGAGTGTGAACTCAGCCCCACTTGTTCTCGCCCAAACCTAGAAATATCTCTTAAGTTTTCCATTAGTTGTTTGAGTGTTGGATATAATATCTCACTACAACTGCGACACATATCTTCACACCTAACAACCTGTTAGCGGTTTACAGTGGAACAGATTGTAAACTCAGCCCCACTTGTTCTCGCCCAAACCTAGAAATAACTCTTAAGTTTTCCATTACTTGTTTGAGTGTTGGATATAATATCTCACTACAACTGCGACACATAACTTTACACCTAACAACCTGTTAGCGGTTTACAGAGTAACGGAGTGTAAACGCACCACCACTTGTTCACACCCAAAACCCGAAATACCTGTTAAGTTAAGTTTTCCATTAGTTGTGTGAATGTTGGATATAATATCTCACTAAAACTGCGACACATAACTTCACACCTAACAACCTGTTAGCGGTTTACAGTGGAACAGAGTGTAAACTCAGCCCCACTTGTTTCTCGCCCAAACATATAAATAACTCTTAAGTTTTCCATTACTTGTTTGAGTGTTGGATATAATATCTCACTACAACTGCGACACATAACTTTACACCTAACAACCTGTTAGCGGTTTCCGTGTAACAGAGTGTGAACTCAGCCCCACTTGTTCTCACGCCTAAACCTAGAAATATCTCTTAAGTTTTCCATTAATTGTTTGAGTGTTGGATATAATATCTCATTACAACTGCGACACATAACTTCACACCTAACAACCTGTTAGCGGTTTCCGTGTAACAGAGTGTGAACTCAGCCCCACTTGTTTCTCGCCTAAACCTAGAAATATCTCTTAAGTTTTCCATTAATTGTTTGAGTGTTGGATATAATATCTCATTACAACTGCGACACATAACTTCACACCTAACAACCTGTTAGCGGTTTCCGTGTAACAGAGTGTGAACTCATTCCCACTTGTTCTCGCCCAAACCTAGAAATATCTCTTAAGTTTTCCATTAGTTGTTTGAGTGTTGGATATAATATCTCACTACAACTGCGACACATATCTTCACACCTAACAACCTGTTAGCGGTTTCCGTGTAACAGAGTGTGAACTCATTCCCACTTGTTCTCGCCCAAACCTAAAAATATCTCTTAAGTTTTCCATTAGTTGTTTGACTGTTGGAGATAATATCTGACAACACCTGCGACACATACCTTCACACCCAACAACCTGTTAGAGGTTTACAGAGAAACGGAGGGTGAACCCACCCCCACTTAATCTCAACTACAACGAGAAATACTTGTAAAGTTAAGTTTTACATTAGTCGTTTGAGACATTAGAAGATCTCTTAATCAAGCCTAAAAATTATTTTTACTTACTTCCCATTAGTTTAGTGCAATCCGGGAGTTAATTGAGTATCTTGTCATCAACATAAGATGATTGTGGGTCGAAAGCAGAAGTTCGATGTGATTGGTTTCTCATGCTCTGCCACTAGTATTGTATCCATGTATCTGTGGATAATACTGTCCTGAGTCATGAAACAACTGTGTTGATAATGAGGGGCCACTTCTATATTGTAGAGGTAGAGTAAAGTCAGTACTTCCAAATTCTGAAAGTTATTTCTACACGACTCTGTAAAATTTAGTTTGGGAATCTTTTTGAGGCTCTTTCGAATTTGTCTTGTGAGTATTCAACCCATAACCTTCATCCTTCAACCTTGTCAGTATCCACCCCAAAAATTTCAAAATAAACCTCTAGGTATAGGCTAACATGACCAAAATAATCTATTTTAAGACCTCTAATGAGCAAAACTTTGCCAAGTTACCGTTGCCAAAGATGCCGTTGGAAACTCTGGAACAAACTATATATTATATAGATATAGATCATTATATCGAAAATTTTCAGGGGCGTTGACAAGAGACAAAGTATAATAGGGTGTGTCGATGGATGTTTCCAAGGCATTTGACTGTTTCGCACATCGTACTTTGATGCAGGATTTGAAAAAAAATGGTTTCTGCAACAGATATTTTAGTTGTATGAACTTCTTAACACACAAAGAGCATGTGGATATAAAAGGTAGCAGGTACACATGGGTTCAAGTTGAGTATGGCGGTCCCCAGGGATCGATATTTGAGCCATTATTGTACTGTATGTTCTTCATACAAGCTGTACATTACTTTTGATTCCACACAGATAATAGTTATGTACGCAAATAGTTATAGAAATTATTTTGTGGTATACTCATTAATACGTTACATTAATAATCTTTGATTAAATTTTTATTCTTTCTAAAATACTCCAATAGATAAAAAAATTTAAATTTACACATAAATTATAATAAAATTATATTTGAAAATATGAAAAAGGCCTTTTTCAGTCGTAAGAGTTGTATACAACGGAATAAGAAAAATTCTTTCTTAAAACCGGTGGGCTATACATTTTAAAACTCAAACAAAATGCATATAACATTTTCAAATCCTCGATCTTAATTACGTAAGGCATTTTTTCTGGTGCGATGGATTAAAATTTTGTCTATTTTAAAGTATAGAATCTCATCTTATATAATATAATATAAGTTTATCCCCAATCTGAACAGAAAACTAGATAAAAATATTTATAAATGGAAAACGATATATGTTTATAAACACCAAATGAAATAAACTCTAAAAACTTTCGTATGCAAGTTTGTTTCATGAACACTTCCTATTTAAAAGACTTAATCTTGTTATCTTCTTTTGCAACTTTTGCAGTCTTACACTGTATAGTATAACCAGCGATCACCAGAGACACATGACAAATGATATGGCGCGGAGAGATGATGAATATAACATAATGCAATGTTTGTGTTCTGCGGACTACTGGATGATTGATTGGTTTTGTGCTTTTCCACTTCTATGGAGTGGCATAATATTGAGTTCTTACTTGTATTTAATCTTTTTTACTTTTATTGCAACGTATAAAGTAGATTATCAGATTGTTAAACGTATAAAAACATTATCTGAATAATAGTATCCGTTAATACCGTTGAAAAGGTTTGCACACAACTTACAAGGGTCATTAAAAAGTTAGAGTCAATGGTTACTTCCATCGCGAAAGTTTGGTTTATAACCTCAAATATACATTTCAAGATGACGAGTTCGCTTGAACTCCACATTATTCTAAAAAAATCTGTAATTAGTTAGTTAATTCCTGAAGGTGAAAGACCAGTAAAAATGTTCTCTGCTATGTCTAAACTTTATGGTAGAGGTTATATGAATGTTGTAGAGTTTTACAAGTAGTTAGAGCAGTTCAAAAATGATCGCAACTCAGTAACTGACGACCACCCACGGCCGCCCAGTTGCAGTTTCAACCTCCTCACTTGATTTTTGAATTGATTATATTATTTGTGCTGACCGCAGTGTGACAGTGGAAAGGTTAGGTGACCAAGTTCAAGTTAGTACTGGTACAGTTCATAACGGTATCTGTAACAGTCCTGATGTAGCACATAACTTGAGCAAGATGGGGTAACAAGAGTTGTCGCGACTGCTCAGAGAAACCAGGTTGAGAGTATGCAAAGAGCGTAGGAGCATTATGCTAGGGTTGGTGAGCACTTCCTCGACATTTTAACTTATAATGAAACGTGGGTTCACGGTAATGAGCCAGAATCAAACAGCGCCTTGTTGTTTCGATGTTTTTGTGCACATAGGAAGAGGTTCCAGGACAATGAGGATGGGAAAATGTTTGTGGGAAATTGGTTCAAAAATCAAGACAATGCGTTCTTTGCAGCCGGAATAAAAATGCTTATAGCCCGTTGTAACATAGTGCTTAATATTTAAGGGCATTTCGTTAAAAAAGTAGAAAAAGTATTGTTATATAAAAATAAATGGTTTATTCCCCAGTATATGTGTGTCATCAATTATTAAATGACTTGTCGTATAGTACGTTTTATTATTAATGGAAATTTTCTAGTTTTCTAGAATTCTAAGGAAGTTCTAATGTAACTCTCTACACGTACGTTAATAATTAAAAAGCTGTTAAATACATGAATACAGTAAATGTAGAAAATTCACGTCAAAGTGTAAGAGGTATTGCTACTTTTTATACGCTACAGTAAACCTTTTATAAGAACATAAAAAGAGGGGAACAATAAAACGTGAAACGTAGACAAGGAAACTTGTGAATTAACAATTGACTCTAAGTGAGAGCAGGTCATGAATTTTATTGTAACAATCGTGGACGCTTTTTACTCATTTCAGCAACGAATGCTTTGTTGTAGAACATCAGTGTGTCTTTAGTTCCATACTTGTAAGTAGGACACACATTCAGGTGAATGGCAATTTCCAGAACTGTAAATCCTGAACATAGTAGTATGAAACTATCAATGAATGTGACGAACTAAAGTTAATTATCATAAACTTTTTGTGAACTAATTACGTCGGTTTTTACAAATTATTTTACAATAAACATTGTGGTATGCATTTCTGATAGTTTAATTTTTAATTATTTTAACCTGTTTCAAGATTGGTGCTTTGGTGGAAAGCGGTAAACATCGCAACAAACAGAAACGTCATTATCATTACTTTCACTTATGATTGACAAGTATTTTGACGGGTTCGGTTCACTTTTCAACTCTAAATAAGTATAAATAAGACTTTACAAGCACGGAGATCATAACTTAAATACATTCTATTTCACTAAATTTTATGTAAGTTTAAAAATATACAAGTTTAAAAAAATTTATTTCACAACCGGTCGAATTTCAATGCCGTCTTTACGCACATTAGGCAACATACAGCGGTACTGGTTTCGGGTCGGATTCAATCGACCGTCTGCTTACAGTATTTTCTATCTGTGGATCAGATTGTTGTGATTCTTACGAGAATTGCTTTATTTTTGAATTAGTTTTCTTTGATTCAATTCAATTTTGTATAGCACAAGGGACTGGAGAAATGTACATATCCCGACTTGTTTTACGCTTATGACTTTTAATACTGCTTAGTCAGTAATACGATTGTGATATCTAGAGAATATTATTGCATAAAATATATACTACCGTAGTTGTAATGTATTAAGGCTTTTATGAATCAAACCCTCCATTATTTAACGTAAAAGATAATTATGAATTTTCATTTTTAAAAAGACGTAAAATAGTTTTTTCAAATAACATTGCACATTGTTAATACATGTAGATAATAAATTATAAGTCTATTTGTGACTCCTAATGCTTTTCATCTAAAATAGCATTGCACATTACTAACATTTGGAGGTAATTAGGAATCTTTAGTAAATTTTACTACAGATTCCTATACGCCTACTTAACATCTTAAATGCTTTTAAAAAAAATTGACTCCATATCTGTGTTTAATTTAAATTCTTGCTTGATTACTTCTAAGGGTTTTCTAATTAACATTGGACAAGTAAGAAATATTTACATTTTTATCGTATACTATAGTAGTTTCTCGCGGCTTCGCACGCAATTTCCTGTTGAAAAACAGTACACTATATCATCACGTATTCTTTTTCTATCACATTCTAAACATTCCTGAGATAATTGATAATCGTTCCTTGGTGAGTCTCTTGGGTGTATTATGAAAGTATCTACCATAATTCCTGCCTCTATCTTTCGTGATTTTTGCTAGTTGTTGATAAGTTATTGAGTGCAACTAATTTATATGGACGAATCTCGATAAACTAATTTGGTTATAAATAATCGATTTTGGTCTGTTAAATTATTTTTCTGTCTAAAATATTTCCAGTATTATTGTGGAGTTTGTATTGTGCTCGGATTTAAAAAAATGTATGTCCGACCTTGACACTGTCAGAAATTATTGTAATACTTTTTTCCGGTTCTAGTGCCAGCGAAACAAGTACTTTTTCATAAGTGTGTTTTTCATAACTTGTAATACATTAGTTTTATAGCAGATGACCAAAATTTATTATCTTAATAGTTATAATTATATACTTTCCAAAATTCACTAGTACAAAGATAATACTCATAATAAGTACCAGTAAATTCTTAAACCTCCACTTAGCCTAACGCGATTGAATATCTTCAATTAATGCCAAGATACATACAACTTACACTATTGAATTTTAAATTTAATGCAAAGTAATCTCCAAGAAATACACAAACTAAACATTTTTAAATAACGTCATTGTATGGAGATAAATTATATGGTGTATGATTTAAATTTATTTAAGTATTGATTGATATAAAATACTGATATACATAAGGAAAAGGTTTGTAAAATCTGATATACTATACAAGATTGCAATTTTAAATTGATCACGCATCTTAACAAATGAGACGCGAGATCCATTAATGAGATAACATCTTTGTGGAGAACTCCATTATCGATGTGACACCCCAGCCAACAAATCATAGCGAGTGCGGAGTCTGACAATGTAACTTGCCGTAATCTGAAACTATAGCATCTCCTTATTGGAGGAGAAGTAGGATACATTAGTGAGATAACATCTTTGTGGAGAACTCCATTATCGATGTGACACCCCAGCCAACAAATCATAGCGAGTGCGGAGTCTGACAATGTAACTTGCCGTAATCTGAAACTATAGCATCTTCTTATTGGAGGAGAAGTAGGATACATTAGTGAGATAACATCTTTGTGGAGAACTCCATTATCGATGTGACACCCCAGCCAACAAATCATAGCGAGTGCATTGTCTGAAAATGTAACTTGCTGTAATGTGAAACTATAGCATCTTCTTATTGGAGGAGAAGTAGGATACATTAGTGAGATAACATCTTTGTGGAGAACTCCATTATCGATGTGACAACCCAGCCAATAAATCATAGCGAGTGCAGAGTCTGACAATGTAACTTGCCGTAATCTGAAACTATAGCATCTTCTTATTGGAGGAGAAGTAGGATACATTAGTGAGATAACATCTTTGTGGAGAACTCCATTATCGATGTGACAACCCAGCCAACAAATCATAGCGAGTGCGGAGTCTGACAATGTAACTTGCCGTAATCTCAAACTATAGCATCTTCTTATTGGAGGAGAAGTAGGATACATTAGTGAGATAACATCTTTGTGGAGAACTCCATTATCGATGTGACAACCCAGCCAACAAATCATAGCGAGTGCGGAGTCTGACAATGTAACTTGCCGTAATCTGAAACTATAGCATCTTCTTATTGGAGGAGAAGTATGATCCTTTATTTTTTGGGGTAACTTCTTTGTGAAGAAACTCCATTATCGATGTGACAACCCAGCCAAACAAATCAAAGCGAGCTTCTCTGAGTGCGGTTGTTCTGTCAGTGTAACTTGCTCGTAATCTGAAACTATAGCAGTCTTCTTATTGGAGTAGAAGGTTGTGATGATCCATTTGTGGGATAAATCCTTTGTAGAGAACTCCATTATCGACTGTGACACCCCAGCCAACAAAATCATAGACGAGTGGCATGTGTTCTGACAATGTTAAATTGCTGTAATGTGACAACTATTCTGCTTTTCTTATTGGGAGGACAAGTGTGATCACTTTAGTGAGATAACATCTTTGTCGAGAACTCCATTATCGATGTGACACCCCAGCCAACAAATCATAGCGAGTGCGGAGTCTGACAATGTAACTTGCCGTAATCTGAAACTATAGCATCTTCTTATTGGAGGAGAAGTAGGATACATTAGTGAGATAACATCTTTGTGGAGAACTCCATTATCGATGTGACACCCCAGCCAACAAATCATAGCGAGTGCAGTGTCCTGAAAATGTAACTTGCTGTAATGTGAAACTATAGCATCTTCTTATTGGAGGAGAAGTAGGATACATTAGTGAGATAACATCTTTGTGGAGAACTCCATTATCGATGTGACAACCCAGCCAATAAATCATAGCGAGTGCAGAGTCTGACAATGTAACTTGCCGTAATCTGAAACTATAGCATCTTCTTATTGGAGGAGAAGTAGGATACATTAGTGAGATAACATCTTTGTGGAGAACTCCATTATCGATGTGACAACCCAGCCAACAAATCATAGCGAGTGCGGAGTCTGACAATGTAACTTGCCGTAATCTCAAACTATAGCATCTTCTTATTGGAGGAGAAGTAGGATACATTAGTGAGATAACATCTTTGTGGAGAACTCCATTATCGATGTGACAACCCAGCCAACAAATCATAGCGAGTGCGGAGTCTGACAATGTAACTTGCCGTAATCTGAAACTATAGCATCTTCTTATTGGAGGAGAAGTAGGATACATTAGTGAGATAACATCTTTGTGGAGAACTCCATTATCGATGTGACAACCCAGCCAATAAATCAAAGCGAGTGCGGTGTCTGTCAGTGTAACTTGCCGTAATCTGAATCTATAGCATCTTCTTATTGGAGGAGAAGTATGATCCATTTTTGGGGTAACTTCTTTGTGAAGAACTCCATTATCGATGTGACAACCCAGCCAACAAATCAAAGCGAGTGCGGTGTCTGTCAGTGTAACTTGCCGTAATCTGAAACTATAGCATCTTCTTATTGGAGTAGAAGTATGATCCATTTGTGGGATAACATCTTTGTAGAGAACTCCATTATCGATGTGACACCCCAGCCAACAAATCATAGCGAGTGCAGTGTCTGACAATGTAACTTGCTGTAATGTGAAACTATTGCATCTTCTTATTGGAGGACAAGTGTGATCCTTTAGTGAGATAACATCTTTGTCGAGAACTCCATTATCGATGTGACACCCCAGCCAACAAATCATAGCGAGTGCAGTGTCTGAAAATGTAACTTGTTGTAATGTGAAACTATTACATCTTCTTATTTGAGGACAAGTGTGATCCTTTAGTGAGATAACATCTTTGTCGAGAACTCCATTATCGATGTGACACCCCAGCCAACAAATCATAGCGAGTGCAGTGTTTGACAATGTAACTTGCTGTAATGTGAAACTATTGCATCTTCTTATTGGAGGAGAAGTATGATCCATTTGTGGTATAACATTTTTTGGAGAACTCCATTATCGATGTGACACCCCAGCCAACAAATCATAGCGAGTGCAGTGTCTGACAATGTAACTTGCCGTAATCTGAATCTATAGCATCTTCTTATTGGAGGAGAAGTATGATCCATTTTTGGGATAACTTCTTTGTGAAGAACTCCATTATCGATGTGACAACCCAGCCAACAAATCAAAGCGAGTGCGGTGTCTGTCAGTGTAAACTTGCCGTAATCTGAAACTATAGCATCTTCTTATTGGAGTAGAAGTATGATCCATTTGTGGGATAACATCTTTGTAGAGAACTCCATTATCGATGTGACACCCCAGCCAACAAATCATAGCGAGTGCAGTGTCTGACAATGTAACTTGCTGTAATGTGAAACTATTGCATCTTCTTATTGGGGGAGAAGTATGATCCATTTGTGGTATAACATTTTTTGGAGAACCCCATTATCGATGTAACACCCCAGCCAACAAATCATAGCGAGTGCAGTGTCTGACTGTGTAACTTACCGTAGTCTGAATCTATAGCATCTTCTTATTGGGGGAGAAGTATGATCCATTTTTGGGATAATTTCTTTGTGGAGAAACTCCATTATCGATGTGACACCCCAGCCAACAAATCATAGCGAGTGAGGAGTATGACATTGTAACGCCGTAATCTGAATCTATAGCATTTTTTTTACAGGATGAGAAGTATGATTTATTGTTGAGATGACACATGTGTTTCTACTATCGTGGCCATAAGGCAGGTTTAAAATTGGCCTTGGAAATATAATTCCCTCAAACTATAACTACTAATACACTAAATTTGGTGCGATTCTGGGGATAACTACTAGTTTCAGTATTAATTTAAATTTTTGCATAATTACTCAGAAACCCCCATGCTCTTTCCATTGACAAGAAACGTATGATTTATGCGTGTTATAAAAATTTTAGCAGCCTACTAACAATTTCAAAATATTTCATTGAACCAGAAACGTATGTTTTCGCAACAAATTACAGACTTCCAGTTACAAAACATCTAAAATAGTAGTCCTGTTTAAGATTTGAAACTATAAATAAATTGCGAAACGCTTTTTCACATTATTGGGAAATTTGTAAAATATGCTTAATACACAAAACTCGTATTCCAAGAAAGAATTCCGGAATATTCTTTAAATTAAATGTACATATCTAACAGGCATGTCAACTTTTACGCAATATTTCTGTTCTTTGTGGTTCGTAAATTAACTTATTAATTAATTTTCCTCCGAAATTTATCATATATGTTTATAATGTTTGTGGCATATTTTTAAAATAGTAACCTTATTATCTACGATATTTCATCACATTTGAAATACTATTTTTACTATTCACTACTTTAGTTTATTGCTTTAAGATATATATTTTTATATAATCGTTAAGTATTTATTTGTTTATAACTTATATTAATAATTTGGTTTCTAAAATAACCTATGTAGAAATAGTTAATGTTGGAGTTTTTTTTAATATTTAAAATAACCATCATGCTCTTGAAATAATTTTTTAATGCTTAACCTTATATCAATTTTCTTACATTTTTGGAATGAATTATTTCACTTTTGTAAACATTATATGATGGCTAGTGTTTTGGATTGTTTTTGTAATATAATATTGACACAATATTATTCTGTTAATAGTTATGGAAAAATTCATGTTTAGGTCGATATTTTGGTAAATACTTGTATACATTCTTAAAGGAAAGGGCTCTTTTTCATGGATTTTGGATTTCATTATCTCCTTCGTCCTGTTTAAGGCCATTCTAGATTTAATAAAGTATCATTCATTTTTTGTAACAAATTATTAATTAATTTATTCAATACAACTGACTTATTATTTTTTTCTAGTTCCAGATTTATCATCGTTCTTGAAAAATTCAGTAAGTAATCAAAACATGAAAATCAGCCCTGTTTTAGGATGGTGGATGGTTCGAATCGTATTTTATAAATATGTTATTAAATTTCTAATTTATATAACTTATAACATTCTAAATCGTCATTTATTATTTCAGTAAACGTACACAAAAATCAATTATCGATAAACTACATAAAATAATGTTTTATTTGACACCTAATGTAATATTGAGATAACTACTATAACTAATGCAAGTGAACTCAGGTACTAAATTGAATAGTAAAAGACATCCTGTGAGTAGTAAACGTTGTGACAAATATTCATCTTTACAAGCGACACTATGACTATTTAATTTGTGAACTTGTTAAGCTCTTAAAAGGTTCACTATGTTTGATAAATAATAGTGTCTACTATGAATAAAGAAAACCCCTGATGCAAAAGAATGTGAATGAAAGACAATAAACCAGCTAAAATCTTTGACGATTGAACAATATAAATATAATATTTTTTTAGTTATAATAGTTCGTTTGTTGTTACTATAGCTTATTATATATTAATAGTGGCTAACAAGTAAAGAATTTGAATCTGAGTATTTATAGTTTATATTTAAAAAGCATTGCATACTGTGTTTACATATAGATAAAGGTTAGGTTTAAAGGGAAGAAGAAGCAATCTTCTTCAATGTCAGTTTTCTTAGTATTACCTGCGAACAAACATGTATTAATGTTGTTATAAATCTACTTAATAATCAGTATTATACAGTAATTTGTTTGCATAAGTTAATCTGCCGTGATTTACACAGTGAAAATGTATCCTTTGTGTATAACTTTGACTTACATCATAAATAAATGTCGTTGAGGATAATGCTCCAGAAAGCCTCAAACTGTCTATTGCTATTCGAATCATAAAACTGCCAAACTTCAGATATGTCAAATTAGAGGCCAATTTCATTAATTGCCATTTTTCTCGAAATATTTTAAACCATTAACTTTTATTGACTGCATAATCATTATCTGCCTAATGATCTTTTTACAAAGTGTTTACTTGGGTTTAGAATTTATTTAGTTAGTTTTTATCGTTTACCATCGCTAAGTTGATAGAGGATGTTATAGATGGACCATACTGGGTCGGTGGAGTATATATATCCAAGATATTTGGTTGCGTAAGGCATTATATGTTTCTTCTTTTTTAGCTGGTAGTAGCAAAAAGTATAGGGAGAAAGATGGTTGGCAGTTATCTTTCACTCGGTACATCGCTCTCTGAATGTTTTATGTAAATGATGTTTCAACCAAAACTGACCCCAAGATTGTTTGCTATGCTGGCAACACTGCATCAATATCCTTTGCTACAAGGACTGCATAATGCCATGAGTGCCACTTCTTAGGTCTGGACAGATGGTTTTTCTTTAAACGGACTCCACTTGAATGAGAAAATACGATCATAGTGTGTTTACCAGTGGAACAATAATGATGATGCAATAATGTGGAATTAAAACGTAATGTCCAAAGTATTGTATTTTTGAAAAAAGAGGCAATATTCAAATGGTCCATCTCGATTTAAAAAATCATCAGTGAAACTTGAGTTGTATGATATAATTTAAAAAGTAACTTAGACTTCAATTACCATAAATAGCTTTATAGCTCATGTTTATTAAAGTAACATATGTGGGACCATACCTAGATAGTTTGGATGTACTTGGATAAACTAAATAATATATTTTATAACAAGAAACATAGTTTTATTTAGTAAAAATATACATTGCCGTTAATAAAACACGTGTAAGTAAAGTGCCTCTAAGAAGCTGCAACCGTTATTACAAACTCTTGTGTAAAATGCAAGCCCTCATCACTTTAAGACCCAACTACTCACGAGCTTCCTTGTCTGCATCATGTTACGTTTTATTATCTTCATGTTTTTGGTTCTTTTGAAATAGTTTACTGCTGCACATTTTTTTATGTAAATATTTTATTTTGACATAGTATCTTGTGGTTTCCAATCCGTCTAGATAAAGACTAAAAATAAGTATATTAGATGTATAGCTTAACAATTCTCGCTGAGTGTCACTAGCAAAAATGGTCAAACAAAAATTAATACCTTGGTTAGTGTTTTAAAAACGTTAACAGGTTGGATTATTTAATATAATAAAATGTTTGTGAAGAGAAGATAGGTAAGGATTCAAAAGACTAAATATAAAAAAAAATTAATCGTTGATAAACATAAAATATGAGATCCTTGTAATCAACATGTACCTCAGTTCTGCCTTCTGGGACAGTTGGGAACAGTTTGTATAAGTGTACACAAGGAAAAGAATTGACTTGATTAGTAGTGTCATTATAATCTTAAAGTTATATAATTAGGTTATTTTATAAGGTTATCTTAATCCTAACTAAGAATACTCTTTGATTATCCGTTCAAAGATAGCTGATTTGATTTTAAGCAGGTCATAAATTTTCGCATAAATATAAGTAATTAATATGAGTTCAACAATACATGATGTTAAAGTGTAATAGAATGATATATTACTGATTTTATGGCGTAATGAAATGGAATTTTTCTTTTAAATAGACATTATACGTTCTGAAGTAAATTTATAATTAGACATAAAATTAACACTGCAAAAAATACAGTACGTTAGTAGTAAGTTATTTGTTACCAAATATATAACATAACAGGTAATAATGTAAAAAAACAGATCCGGAAGCGGTGGGCGCTGCAAAAGTAGAAAGATAACATGTCATACATAACACTAGGATATTCTGTACAACACTAGCATGTCCTACGTAAAACTAGCATAGACTACATAACACTGACATGTCCTACGTAAGAGTAGCATCCCCTACATAACACTAGGATATCCTGTATAATATTAGCATGTCCTACGTAAAACTAGCATAGACTGCATAACACTGACATGTCCTATGTAAGCGTAGCACCCCCTAAATAACACTAGGATATCCTGTATAAACACTAGCATGTCCTACGTAAAACTAGATAGACTACATAACACTGACATGTCCTATGTAAGCGTAGCAACCCTTTACATAACACTAGGATATCCTGTATAACAATAGCATGTCCTACGTAAAACTAGCATAGACTACATAACACTGACATGTCCTCCGTAAGACTAGCACCCCCTATATAACACTAGGATATTCCTGTATAACAATAGCATGTCCTACGTAAAACTAGCATAGACTACATAACACTGACATGTCCTCCGTAAGACTAGCACCCCCTATATAACACTAGGATATCCTTACAATACTAGCATGTCCTACGTAAAACTAGCATAGACTACATAACAGTAGCATGTCCTCCGTAAGACTAGCACCCCCCTACATAACACTAGGATATCCTGTATAACAATAGCATGTCCTACGTAAAATTAGCATAGACTACATAACAGTAGCATGTCCTCCGTAAGACTAGCACCCCCTACATAAAACTAGGATATCCTGTATAATAATAGCATGTCCTACGTAAAACTAGCATAGACTGCATAACACTGACATGTCCTATGTAAGCGTAGCACCCCCTACATAACACTAGGATATCCTGTATAACACTAGCATGTCCTACGTAAAAACTAGCATAGACTACATAACAGTAGCATGTACTCCGTAAGACTAGCACCCCCTACATAACACTAGAATATCCTGTATAACAATAGCATGTCCTACGTAAAATTAGCATAGATTACATAACACTAGCATGTCCTCCGTAAGACTAGCACCCCCTACATAACACTAGGATATCCTGTATAACACTAGCATGTCCTACGTAAAATTAGCATAGACTATATAACAGTAGCATGTCCTCCGTAAGACTAGCACACCCTAGATAACACTAGGATATCCTGTATAACACTAGCATGTCCTACGTAAAACTAGCATAGACTACATAACACTGACATGTCCTACGTAAGAGTAGCACCCCCTACATAACACTAGGATATCCTGTATAATATTAGCATGTCCTACGTAAAACTAGCATAGACTGCATAACACTGACATGTCCTATGTAAGCGTAGCACCCCCTACATAACACTAGGATATCCTGTATAACACTAGCATGTCCTACGTAAAACTAGATAGACTACATAACACTGACATGTCCTATGTAAGCGTAGCACCCTTTACATAACACTAGGATATCCTGTATAACACTAGCATGTCCTACGTAAAACTAGCATAGACTACATAACACTGACATGTCCTCCGTAAGAGTAGCACCCCCTACATAACACTAGGATATCCTGTATAACAATAGCATGTCCTACGTAAAACTAGCATAGACTGCATAACAGTAGCATGTCCTCCGTAAGACTAGCACCCTCTACATAACACTAGGATATCCTGTATAACACTAGCATGTCCTACGTAAAACTAGCATAGACTACATAACACTGACATTTCCTACATACCACAAGCATGTCCTGCGTAATACAGCACATCCTGAATAGAACTACCATTTCCTACGTGACAAAGGATAACCTACTGTAAATAATGCTGACATGTTCCAGCATAACACTACCATTTCCTACGTGAAAAAGAATAACCTAAGTAATACTGACATTTCCTACATACCACAAGAATGTCCTGCATAAGACTAGCACATCCTGCATAAAACTACAATTTCCTACGTGACAAAGGATAACCTAAATAATGCTGACATGTCCTACATAACACTACCGTTTTCCTACTGAACAAAAAAAAACCTAAATAATACTGACATGTCCTACATACCACAAGCATGTCCTGCGTAAGACAGCACATCCTACATAAAAGTACCATTTCCTACGTGACAAAGGATAACCTAAATAATGCTGACATGTCCTACATAACACTATCGTTTCCTACTGAACAAAAAATAACCTAAATAATACTGACATGTCCTACATACCACAAGCATGCCCTGCGTAAGACAGCACATCCTGCATAAAACTACCATTTCCTACGTGACATGCATAATATAAATAATACTGACATGTCCGACGTAGGACTCGTATATCCTAAATAAAACTTGCATACCTTCGGTTTAAAGGCAGTGGCAATCTACTTACACATGAATAATAATTTATTATTGATATGAACAAATTTACAAAAGGTAAAACACTAATTTTGAGGTTTGGAATCTATACTCTTCACGTGAGTGAGGGATGAATACATAAAAAATAAAGAACAGAAAGAAGAAACGGGTTCAATTATACTCAAAAGCTGCTCTATTGGTGAGACCTTTTCGTCGAGCATTCACATATCTAGTTACTTTAACAAAATATAACATAGTGATTCACCCCAATAATATACCCTGGTTTCAATCTTATTTGTTCATAAGTGTCGTAGCTCTTACGTAGATGCCATGGATCAAGTTACTGCCTGGTATTCCTCATTGCTTTATGGCTATCAATTAAGTTTGCAACGAGTATTCTGTGACCAATGTGTTAAGTAGAGTTGATAGCACCTCAAGGTGAGAAGAACCAAGGTTACAGTAATGTTCTGATGGCTTTCTTAGAATTGGCTCATACAATTTTATTGATCTTTCCCTATCTCCCCAATTTAATTCACCTGCAGCTAAAGGACTTGAGGTCTAGAATAGAAGCAGTGATTTTGGCTTTAAGATTTTCATTTAAACTAAATTAGCACTGAATTGTCATAAAACAACCTTTTTAAAACTGAACTGTCCTCAGACCTTAGATATTGCCAATATATTGGGAATTAGATTTAAATGGTGTTAAAGTCGAAAATGTTGTAAATTTCCAACATTCTTATTGCTAAAAATTCCTTGCATTTACCGTATGGAATGAGTGGTTTATAAAACTAAGGTGAGTTTAATTGCTAATTATAGTCCTAATTACGCAATGTTGGCTAATATCATTCTGCTGAATATATTGAAGCCAAACTCAGTGCTTGGTTATTGTTTGTCTTATTATCTTTCATGTAATTAATTGTGTAACATTTTTTAGCAATGCGTAATGTAGGAAGTTACGTAATGGAAATGCGTAGATTAGTAATCTGTCTAAATTAATATTTTGTTACAGTTTTTGTAAATACATAAAAGTAAGAGATATTTCTGTCAATATGTGCTGAATTATAAGCTCTACATGCAAAATATCTCAAAAATTATATAAATAAATGAACAATTGATTACGAATTCAACTGAATATTATTTATTTCGTGTATTTTTACAAGTACGGTTCTCGTTTCTGAATGTGAAATTATCGTTCCAAATTTGACCTGACGTTTATAGTAAAATGCTTGCCACTCTCTCTGGTCAAGTTAATATTAATAGCTGTAAATGTCGGAGAAGATTTCCGACACATTCTCGGTGACTATGCAGAGAATGTGTGATATGTGCTAACGGACGGGCGTTTATAACGCCTCAAAATTCCGGAAGTGCCAACGGCTGTATCGTGAAGCACGAAGCACGAGTGCAGCTTTATGTAGGTCTGTGTGATTACTTTTATATCGATATTTTTCATACAAATTTATGTATCAAAAGAACACCATGTTTACCTTGACAACTTTAATGGATCAGTCAACGAATATGGAAAAATAAATGGGGAGTATTTACAAGGCCATGGCTTATCTTTATTATGGCTTATAAAACCAATTCTTATATTATTATAGAGGCAGTATTGGTGGTTTAACCAAAATGGGATTTCAATGGAATTGAGAGCTAAGTATGCATTTCAGACTATGTTAAAGTTTGAATATTCCTGTAAATTTAATAATTATAATTAAAGAGTAAAATGTATAAACAATAAAAGTCTAATAGGTAATAAACACATTATTTGGTTTTATGCAACCTTCAGCATGTATAGCCTATTACACGGTAAACAATGGCATTTACGTGTTACATCTTATTGGATGAACATTAACTCTATTAATCCTTATATAATACAGCCTAAAGAAAAACACAGACTAATAATAACAAAGCCTGCAGAACTACACAGCCTAATAACTATACAGTCTAAAGAATAACACTGTATAAAGATCAACACAGTACACAGAACCACACAGCTTAGAGAGAAAACCCAGCATAAGAACAACACAGCCTAAAATAACTTAACAGTTTAAATGTCTAGACAACCTAGATAACAACCCATTAAATAACTACACAGCCCAGATTACAAGACAGGTAGAGAAGAACAAAGCCAAAACAATAACACAGCCTAGATAACAACACAGCATAAATAACGGTGCTACAAATTTCCCTCAGTCTAGAAAGGAAATGACTACTGTGGACACAGTTAAATACATAAAGTAACGAAAGAACACTGGGAATTAATTAAATGGGTTGTTCATGTTAGTAACAAACCTATAACTTACTTCTATCATTGAACACCAACAATAATATTCTAATATATTATTTATATTTGGTAGCATTATTGTTTTCGCGAATTAGCTATACCTGTAGAACCAGGTTTTCGCAAAGGTTTAAACAGAAAACATGATAACTGTCAGTTAATAAATATATGTTAGGACGTCCAAAAGTAGCAATTGGGGTTTATTCTATTGCCGTAAACAGTTTGTTTTACACTCGCACACAAATAAATAAATATATATACGTATGATATACATATATATATATATATATATATATATATATATATAAGTAGATATGAATATGCCGGTTCTAGACCACTTTTGGGACAGTCAGAAAATCAATGTAAAATACTGTCCATTGAACCATAAACAAATCTAAGAAAATCTAACAGGAAATCACGAATGTTAAATAACCGAATCTATAGCTGTTTTACTGTTCAATGTTTGCTTCTACATTTATAAGCTGTTTTAATGAAAAAATCAAAAAATCTTAATAAAAAATCTTTATTCTACAAAGTTAATTGTAACACAGTCTTTATCTTTAATAGTCTTCTTTCCAGTAACAACCAAGTGTAATTTTTCATTTTTGTTTAATTCTTTAATCTTTTTCTCATCCAAAACAGTTAAAAATCTATTCGGCAAGTCTACTTTACAATCTTCCAACTCGGCAATTATTGTCATCCCGAACTTATCTTTCATTTTCTCCAAATTCAAGATTCTATATCTCTTTTTTTCTTCCAATTCCACTAATTTCTTATATTCTTTGAATCTTAGTTCACCAACCTTATTCAACTCTTGTAACAGCGCTGCCATTTATTATAGAAAAATCTTTTAACTAAATTTAGTTAAAAGATTTTTCTATAATAAATAGAACAATCTGAAAACATTTGACCAGAAATTGTGCTGATTTGTGTCAAAAATCACTACTTCTCAAAATTTAATTTTACAAATTTTTGCTCTTTAAATAGAACAATCTGAAAACATTTGACCAGAAATTGTGCTGATTTGTGTCAAGTTGTCACAAAAATCACCACTTCTCAAAATTTTAGTTTACAAATTTTGCTCTTTAAATATGGAGCGGAAAAAGATAGAGTGCCCATACTGCAAAAAAGACATTTTTGAACATCACTATACTCGTCATTACAATTCGAAAAATCATTTAAAGAACAAAGAAATTTATAATAAAGAATTGAATTATTTGAGGACTTGGGCTAAAGAAAATCAAATTGCCGATCACCAAAACATGTATAATATAGAAAAATTGCGTGAATTAAAGAAAAATTTTAAGGAAAGTAAAAAAGATCTCAATCTATTTAATGATGAAAAAATTCATTCAATAGCTGAAAAAATTGGCTATCGAAACTAACGACAAAACTAAGTCAGAAATGATCGAAGAAATTGATAAAACGATTAATGAGAAACCTGAAAATATCATTGATGTAGAAGTTTTATCCTCAATACACGGTCTATTTAAGCAATACATTTTAACAAATTTGAACGACAATTTCATGTCAATTTACAAATATCTTTCTATTTTGCGCCCAGAAATTAAAAGTTTAATAGAACAATTTCAAGAAACCGTTAAAAATATGAAGGGCTATCTCTCTTTAGAATGCGAATACGAACGAACTTTAGTGAACGGTGAAACACAAACTTGTCCAATGTACTTTACTATAAAAGCAGACGAAATCTTCGACGTAAACGACTTTATTACTAAGCAATTTAATAAATTAACACATCGAGAACAGACAAATCATCCAAATAAGGGCTCTGGTTGGACATTAAAACGTTGTAAACAACTGATTTTGAGCCTTAATAAACATGAATTTATGAACGCAGGATCATATATCGATTTACCAAAGGAAATCAAAGATAAAAAAGCTTGTGTAAATATCAAAAATAAAGATGATTATTGCTTTATTTACTCTATCCGATGCGCTATTGAAAAACCCGAGACTCATGTTGACAGAGCAAAACAATACGAAAAATTCGTGAACGATGAGATATTTTCTGGATTCGACTATCCTATGTCTTTAAAAGATATACAATTATTTGAAAAACGAAGCAGCAAAGCAAAGTACAAGTATCCGAAAATGTCTGTAAATGTCTATACTTTTTGATGAAAAACTACACATAGTACCGTTGCAAATTTCAGAAGTTTATGACGCCAAGTTAGAAGTTGATTTATTGTATGTTAAACAAGATGATAAATCCCATTATGTTTTGATAACAGATTTAAGTAGATTAGCGAGTTCACAGATATCAAAAAAAATGCTCACAAGACGTTCTTGTGTCGAAGATGTTTAAGCCATTTCTACAAATATAGTGCTTTATCAGATCATTTAGAAATTTGTAAGCAACATGAAGTTTGCAAGCCAATTATGCCGTTTCCGGGTCAAACAACTAAATTTACCAATTACCAAAAGAAATTTAGCCATCCGTACGTTATTTATATGGGTTTTGAAAGCATATTAGAGAAGATTCCCACATGCAAAAACAATCCGCAAAAATCGACTACAACCAAGATTCAGAAGCATATTCCTTATGGTTTTACTCTATATTTAGTGTCTAATGTGACCAATCGTATGTACAAGCCGATATGTTATCGAGCAAAAAAATGAAGAAGATTTGCCAAATGTTCCTGCAAAATTGTTTGAAGAACTTAATAAATTATCGAAATACATAGCTAAAAAGTATAATTCTAAGAATAAAATACCTATGAAATTGACCGAAGAAGAAGAAATTGCATATCAAAATTCAAATCTTTGCCACATTTGTGAAGAAATATCGTATCAAGATACAGAAAAAACTTTAGGTTTTATGCCAGATGATTGGTACGATGATACGTACAAGAAATGTAGAGATCATTGTCATTTAACAGGTAAATTTAGAGGTTTCAGCTCATAGAATTTGTAATCTAAATTTGAAATTTTCCTCAGAATATTCCCGTTTTCTGCCACAATATGTCAAATTACGATGCTCATTTGTACATAAAAGAGTTGGCAAAACAGTATGGTAATGTTGATTTGATCGCAAACACCGATGAAAAATACATAAATTATTCAGTAAATTCAGGATATGGGTATGAGTTTGAAGATGATAAACCAAGAAAGTTCATCAAGTTTTCTTTCGTAGACACGTTCAGATTTATGGCATCGTCTATAGAAAAGTTAGCTAAAAACCTCAAAAAAGATGATTTCAAACATACAAATCATTTTATACAAGATGGTCTGAACGCAATTCTAGATTAGACAACCAAATGACGAAGAAGAAATCTTTAAAATTCTATCTGGAAAAGGCATATTTCCTTACGAATTTATCGATAGTATTGAAAAACTTGATTACACAGAAGAGCTAAAAATTCAAGATTTCTATTCACTTTTGACAGACGAGAGCATATCTGAGAAAGATTTTCAACACTACTTAAATGTATGGAACAAATTAAAAGTAAAAAATCTAGGAAATTACTCCGATCTCTATAACATTCAAGATGTTCTATTGCTCGCTGATATCTTTGAAAATTTTAGGAATATTTGTTTGAATTGCTATAAACTTGATCCAGCACACTATCTAACAGCTCCCAGTCTTGCATGGGATGCTATGTTAAAATTAACGAAGATAGAATTACAATTAATTAGTGATTATAATATGTATTTGATGATCGAAAAAGGTATTCGCGGAGGCATTTCTCAATGTATTAAACGATATGTGAAAGCAAAATAACAAATATTTAAAAGATTTTGATAAGACAAAGCCCGAAAACTATTTGTTGTACGTCGATGCAAACAACCTTTATGGGTATGGACTTATGCAAAATTTACCATATAACGAAATCAAGTGGATGGATCCTAAAACGTATACAACAGCAGAATGGAAAGAAACAATTTTGGAACTCACTGGCGACGAAGATTATGGATATATTTTAGAAGTTGATCTTGAATATCCAACAAATTTGCATGAACATCACAAAGATTTACCTCTTGCTCCAGAACATTATAACAACAAACTTTGCACAACTCTTTTAAACAAAACAGAATATGTTGTTCATTCTAGAAATTTGAAATTCTATCTAGAACAAGGTATGATTTTAAAACATGTGAATAGGGTTTATTGCGTTTGATCAGAAACCTTTCATGAAAGAATATATCGATTTTAATACTAGTATGAGAACCAAGGCTATAAGTGACTTTGAGAAGGACTTTTATAAGCTTATGAACAACTCGGTTTTTGGAAAATCGATGGAAAATGTAAGAAATAGATGTGATATTAAATAGGAAACGAAGAATTTTCAATGAAACAAGCTAAGAAAACGAATTTCAAATGTTTCAATATCTTTGACGACAACTGTATAGCGAGTCACATGTACAAACAAAAGGTTAAATTTAACAAACCGATTTACATAGGATTTTCAGTTCTCGACCTCTCAAAATTGCTAATGTACGAGTTTTATTACAACAAATTAAAGAAGTTTGATCCAGATTTGAATCTGTGTTACATGGATACAGACAGTTATTTCCTAGAATTGAAACGAGATCCTTTTAAAATTATTAAAGAAAATATAGAGGACTTTGATACGAGCGATTATCCAAAAGATCACGACTGTTTCGCTACTAAAAACAAGAAAGTTATTGGAAAATTCAAAGACGAATTGAACGGCGAGATATTAGAAGAATTTTGTGGTTTAAGATCAAAGATGTACTCGTACAAATATCTAGACAAAAATCCAGTTAGGTGTAAAGGAATTAAGAGAAGCGTTGTAAATAAAACAATAAATATCGAAAACTTGAAGAGATGTTTGTTCGAAGATAAAGAAGAATTTAGGGAGATGACTGTAATAAAAAGCTATAAACATGAATTGTACACAGTTACCATAAACAAGCTGGCACTGAACGCTAAAGATGATAAGAGAATCGTTCTAGAAAATAAGATCGATACAGTACCTTATGGCTATAAAAATGAAGCAAAATCTGATATATTAGATGAGTTAAATAAACTTGGAAACTTTGACATGTAAATGGAAGATGATTTGATTCACTGCCACAAATGCAAGAAAAAAAACGAAAAATATAGATTCTAAAATCGTTCAAACTCAAAACGGGTTGTATAGAATTGCAGCAAAATGTTCAAAATGTAAGACAAATAAGAGTAAATTTATAAAGAATCCAAATGAAAAACAAGTAAAGAAAGAATCTAAGAATAAGGAAGAAATCGAGATTGAAGCTAGAGAAATTCATGCACCAGTACGAAAAAAGTTTAAAAAGAGAAAAATTATAACATTAGGAATTGACGATTTATGGGCAGCAGATTTAGTTATAATGTCTAACTATTCAGATCAAAATGATGGATTTAAGTATATGTTAAATGTTATTGATACTTTCTCAAAATATGCTTGGTCAAGAGCTATCAAAAGAAAAAACGGCAAGGATATTTCAAAAGCTTTCGAAGATATAGTAAAAGATGCCATAAGGATCAATCACAAACCGCCAAATCTACTTCATACAGATAAGGGTTTAGAGTTTTAAAAATAAAGAATTTAACGAAGTTTTGAGGAAATACAACATTAAGATTTATCATACTGAAAACGAAGAGAAATCAAGTATTGTAGAGAGATATAACAGAACTCAAAATGAGAGAATGAAAGTAATTTTTGAGATTAATAAAAACTTTAAATGGATCGATATTCTTCAAGAAATCGTAAAGAAAATATAACGATACTGTTCATAGCACAATCAAAATGAAGCCTAAAGATGTAGATAAAGAATGCAGAAAAAGAGTTATTAGAGTCGGTTTTCAAGTATGTTCCACCTGAAATTCACACGAAAACTAAATTTAAAGTCAATGATCATGTAAGAATTGTTAGTAAAAAAACAAACATTTTTCGAACAAATATAAGAACAATTGGTCAAGAGAAATCTTTGTGATTTATCAAATTAATAACACAGATCCTGTAACTTATAGTATAAAAGATTTAAACAACGAAGAAATAACTGGAAGTTTTTACGAATATGAATTGAGAAAGTCAAAGCTATAATTTTTTCTATATAAATGGAGTCTCAAAAGAAATGTATAAAGTGTCAGGAATTTAAAGATTTTGAAGAATTTCATAAAGATAAGCTTAGAAAAGATGGATTATACTATTATTGTAAGGATTGTCATAAAAAATATGCAAGAGAATTATACGATAAAATGGAAAAATTAACTTTGGAAGAGAAAGAGTGTCACATTTGTAAAGAAATTAAGAATATTTCTGAATTTTACAATCGACATTATAGTAAAGATAGAAAGAAAGCTTATTGTAAGGCTTGTGAAAAAATATATAAAAAAGAATTGTACGATAAAATAGAAACGTTAACTTTAGAAAGAGAAAGAATGCACACGGTGTAAAATAGTTAAAAAAATTTCTGAATTTAACAATCAACATTATAGTAGAGATAAAAAACAAGCATATTGTAAAGAATGTATTAAAGAAATCTTTGCTAGACCAGTTCATTGCGTATGCGGAAGAGAAATTCAACAATTCTATAATCTTAAAAGACATTTACAAACAAAATATCATAATTCGAGAGTTTAACATTTTCATCGTGTAATTTAGATATTCTATAAATCAGTCGAGATTCTGCCATATTTGTAGTAAAATGATTTCCGTTGTATAAAATATTCAAAGATTCTTTCATTTGGTTATACAGATTGATAGAATTTGGTTCGTCATCAATGAACAAAATCTCTAATTCAGGATAATTTATTTTTAGATGTTTAATTCTTTTCGGTATTTTCTCTCTTTTGAGCTCTGATAACGTAATAAGGATATTCCCACATGTGATTCTTCTTAATTAATACAAAAACATGGTGTTTTTTCTTAGCAAAATCTTTACAAACAAGGTCTGGTTTCATTAAGTCAATTTTTACACTTTGTTTTGTGATTATTTCCGTTTTTATTTCATCTTTAATTTGCAAGTGTTTAACTTCGTCCTCTAAATATTTAATCTTGTTTTCAAGTTTTGTACTCACCAAATTTACGAATACTTGGCAAAAACTTCTTTTGTAACCCACTTTTTGAAAGGTTTTTGCTTCTAATTTATTAGATCTTAGTATTAAAGAATAAAATCCAGATTCATTAATGAAAATAGTGTCAGGATGAAGATTTTGAAAGGGTCTATGGCATAGACTCTGTAATTTATATATTTAAAGGCTATTTTTCTCGTCATTATCAATATTATTTATGATAGCTTGTCTAGTATTTTCATATTGTAAAATTTCTGCAACATCTTTAGCCTTAAACCAGATTACATTGTTTTTCGTCAACAATCGTTACAATGTCTTTATTATTGAATGTAAGTTGATTGTTGAGTAGGTCTACAACTGACTCCATTTAGATAGAAAAGAAATTTAACTAGTAATTTTTATTTCAGTATAAAGTCTAGATTCATTGATAAAAACGGTCAGGATGAAGATTGTTAAGGGGTCTATGGGATAGACTCCTGTAATTTATACATTCAAAAGTTGTTTTCTTGAAAATTTGAAGGTAAGCTATTCAATAGCTCCCCTTGATTCATCATTCTTTTGACAATCTTAAATATATTGTTGTTTTACTCTCATTATTTAATAAATTTCCCTCAGAGTCTTGTATAGTTAGAACGATTTTTTGAATTCTTTTAATATTTTTTTCTAATTGGAATATAATCGATTTCATTCGGTTTTTCACTGATTTTTGATCCATAAGCAACATTTGGGAAAAAAGTGTACAAAATTTTAGATTCTTTGTGTAAATGTTCGGTATGATTTTCAAAAACTAGGTTCAACGAGATTGTAGTGCACTTCAATTACATCGAACGGTCTAAATTTTTGGCGTTTTATTTCCTAAATATACCTGATTTGGCTCAATAGTTTCTTGAACAAACCCTAACAAATCTACAATAATTGCTGAAAACATTATTCTTACTGGTGATTTTATTTGAATTTTATTAGAGAGATAATTTTTTTGCATTTTAAACTTGTATTTCGTCAAAGTTTAAAGATTTATCTGATTGTTTGAATGTTTTCAGATAATTTTTAAGGGAATTTTTTTATTTGATCGAAAGTATAATATCCTTTGTTTAAACCATAATATTTTGTTATGTTCTTCTCACTAAAATCCTATACAATAAGGAGAACTTTCACTAATATTTATTACAAAATTGTCAGAATAAAAGCCGCTTAAACCGATAAAATAATTTGATTCTTCCTCTAAGTGTATAGGATGTTCCAAGTTTAAAACTAATTTAGAGCTTTCTGAAGTCAACTTGAACAGCTTCATTTTCGCAAGCGTTGCTTCAAGATGAAAATCTTCTATTTAAATGGAGAAATTTTTAAAGCAAAAAGATCAGATAAAACTTCAAACGTTTGAAGAAAATAAGAAAGATCAACCAATCAGATTGTTAATTGTTGGTTCAAGTGGATGTGGAAAAACAACTTTATTATTGAATTTTATCTACAATAGGTTGATTCCTTATTCCAATTTGTATGTTTTTAGTAAATCTTTCGAACAAGACGCCTATAACAAATTACAAGAAAGATTTGAAAATATTGAGAAAAACTTAAACAAAAAAATATCACATTTTTATAATGCTTCTGAGGACATAGTTCCGTTAAGCGAATGTAAACCCAATTCGTTAATCGTTTTGATGATTGTATTTTGGAAAATCAGGACGTTATTAAGGAATATTTCGTAATGTCCCGTCACAAAAATATCTCTTGTATCTATCTTTCTCAATGCTTTTCAAAGGTTGATAAACAAGTTATAAGAAATAACCTGAATATGTTGTGTATTTTTAAGCAAGATGATCACTATTCGAGAAAGATTTATAACAAATTATGTGGGATCTGATATGAGTTTTAACCACTTTATTGAGTTTATGTGATAAAATTTGGAAGGAAGACTACGGATTTTTAACTATTAATCTAACTTTGAAGCCTAAAAATGGTAAATATCTGAATAAATTTTCTAATATAAATGCTGCTCAGTGGTCTGACAAATCTACTTGATAAAATATTTGTTACAATTATTTTTTATATTATCTTTAATTTTTATTTACATTATGAAAATAACAGAAAAACGGTAAATCTGTTCACGTTCCACGTTCACGTTCCACGTTCACGTTCATGTTTCACGTTCATGTTTCACGTTCGTGTTTACGTTTCACGTTCATGTTTTACGTTCGTGTTTACGTTTCACGTTCGTGTTTCACGTTTCCACGTTCACGTTTTACGTTCCACGTTCACGTTTTTTACGTTCCACGATTCAAAATTTTCCTAATTAAATGGCGAACGTAACTTCTGAAGAAGCGAAAAAACTTGATCAAATCGAAAAGAAAATTAATCAAAGAATTTAAAGAACAGATTCGAATGGATGAAGAAGAACAAGAACTTATTCAAAAAATTAATCAACCTGTAACTTCTGCAATAAAAAATGTTGAGGGCAAAATTGAAAATGTTTTAAGCGATAATCAAAATTTAATGAATTTGGTTCCAGTTGTACGACAATTTGCTGATATTTCGATACCAGAATCTGAGTTTGAATTGCCAAAATTACGATCTTCAACACCATTTAGACCTAGAATCATTGAAGACTCTACCATAGTTGAACCAATAAGTCCTGGAACAACGGATATAATAATTGGTAAAATTGGTAAAAAATTCCTTCCTAGAGTAAAAGATGATAAATTTGGTTTGTATTGGGATAAAAAAAAGAAAAGTTTTATGATTGGAAATTTGCCCGTGAATTTTGAACATAATGATATAATTATTGAAGATAAAACATATAAAGGAACTCAAGGTTTATGGAGATTATTAACAGGCACTGATGTTCCAAAAGACGGTTTATATTCTGAAGAAGACTTGAAAAAGTATACTGAAATTTTATGGAAATCTGATTCAATTTACAAAAATAATGATCCATCTACTAAGAAACCAAAGTCAAATAAAGGTAAAAAATATCTCAATTTGATTAAACCAATTTGGGAAAAAAGAATCGAAGGATCAGGTGTGAGAAAATACAGTGATAATAAGATTGAATACAGATATATCGACGATTTGACAAAACTCGATGGAATTATTAATTATATTTATGCTCAAGAGAAGGCTGGAAACAACAATTTTTTGAACGAAAAGAAAGCAATTAAAGATTTTATTTCGAACAAACTTGATGAAATGATTGAAAAACCTGATGGAATTAAATATTTAAAACGAGTTTTGCCGGCAATAAGTTCATCTATGATTGAGGGTAGTGGACTTTTGAATGATTTTATCAACAATTTACCTTTGAATTACACGTACCAACTTATCAGTATCTGGGGCCTGGCACAAAACTCGAAAAAAGACTAAAAAGAGGAGATCCTGGTATAAATAAATTAGATCAAGCTGCTATGGAACACGATATTTTTTATGCAAAACATAGAGACACAAATTCCAGACATATCGCAGATAAAGTTTTGCAAGATAAAGCAATGGATAGATTTTTTATCAAAAGATGCTAGTTTAGGTTGAAAGATTTGTTGCGCTTTCCAACAGCTGGAGCAATGTTTTTGAAGAGAAAACTAGGAATGGGAATCGAAGAGAACTTGAAATTTTAACTATATAAGTGGAGGTGAACGTAAACTTCAGCAAAAATCAGAAAGAAAAAATAAAATCCGCTTTTAAGAAGAAAATACCCGTTAGTATTCAATTTAAAATAGATCAACTAAAAAATGGCGAAGATAAGATATTTTTAACAAATAGACAATACAATAAACTCGAAAAACATAAGAAAAACAATAAAGGAACCAGAATAGAATTTTCTTATAATCAGTTGAAAGAACTTAAAAATGGTGGTCTTTTGAAAGATTTATTAGATTTTGGAGAAAATATTCCAGTTGTTAAAAATGTTGTTCCTTATGTTCGTAAAGCTGCTCCAATCGTTAAAAAAGATGTGATTCCTATTGTTCGAAACATTTTAAATTGGTTAGATAAAGAGTTGGAAGATGTTACAGGATCTGGATTAGATGAAAAAACTTTGAATTACGTGAAATCAAACATTGAAAAAAAAAATTTAAACCTTTAACATTCGGGGAATTGGAAGAAATCTGCAAAAATATTAAACATTTTAGAGGAATCTTCATGAGAGATACATTACCTGAAAAAGTTAAGAAATTTGAATGTGGAATTGTGAATTTAGACTCGATTATGGGAAGTGGAACGCATTGGATTTGTTATTATAAAAATGATAAGAATGCATGTTATTTTGATTCGTATGGAAGAATTGAGGACAAACCACCTATAGAATTGATTAAATATTTGAAAAAATCAAGCGTCTACTACAATGATTCTCAGATTCAAGACTATAAAGATCCCCCAATTTGTGGTCATTTATGTGTTTTTGTTTTGAATGAACTGAGTACTGGTAAAGATTTTAAAGAAGTTGTTAACAAATTATTACTTAATAAATATGGATTCACAAAATATTTTTGACGTATTTGGAACACAAATTATTCAAAATGTAGATAATAATTTGAATTTTGATAGTTTGAGAAATGAGTTTGATAACAAGTTAGAAAATTTATTACAAAACCTTCCAGATTCAGATATGTTAGCTGTCGAGATTGAAGATTTTAAAGCAGAATATGATAACAAACTTGCAAATTTCATGAGTTCAAATGAAGTTGCTGATAAAATAAAAACATTGAAAAAAGAATTTGAAGATGGTGCAAAAAAAATATTTACCAATTTAATGTCTCATATCGAAAAAAGCTGATAAAATTACTGAAGCGATCAAAGTTGAAAAGAATTATGTTAGTTTGGCTAATAAAAAAAGAATTGTCGGTGTTCGACCTGGTATTTGACAAACATGATGTTGTTGTTAAAGAACAAATTTTAAAACCTCTAAAATTATCAGAAAACATCGATATTGTTGATTTACATGATCCGAATGTTAAAAATGCCTTAGATTTTAAAGGAAAAAGAATTAGCAGTGTTAGTAAAGGAATTAATCCATTTGATGTTGTTGTAATGATTCAATTAGAAGATCCTATTAAAATGTTTAATGAACTAAAACAAAATTATGAGAATCATAAACAGCATGTTAAAGATTTTACAACAGAAGTCTATGACAAGTTAGAAGCCAGAAATAGAAGATCAGTAGACGATGTTGGTGAATTACTTGATGAAGTAAATAAACTAGAAGAAAACTTTAATACATATAAAAATGATGTTAATGTATTAGTTGGTGAAGTAATTAACAAAATTCTGGAAGATTTTGATACACATTTCAATGAGAAAGTAAACTTTTTTGAAAATTTTGGTACACGTTTCAATGAGAGAAAGTAACACATAATAATGAATTACTTAAAAGAATAGATGATCGATACTCTTTATATCTCGATAAAGTAAATAAACTAGAAGAAAACTTTAATAAATTTAAAGAAGATGTTAATAAAACTTTTGAAAATATTGATAACAGATTTAATGGATTAGGCGGCTATGATGACTAATTTTCCTTATATAAATGGCGCTCATATATTGTGTGAGATGTAAAGAAAAAACTGCAACAAATGATATAAAATACTATGCAAACATTAACGGAGTTAAAAGAATTTCGGGAAAATGTGCTGAATGTAACTCAAAAAAGAGTCAATTTATAAAAACTTGATTTTGAAATTTTTTTCCTAATAAATAGAGATGGCGGGACATTACACAGTGCTTTTCGATCTTTTTATAATGCAACACGAAAAGAGATTTGAAAAAAGAACATTGGGATGACATTTCTCAAAAATATGAATTATCCGAAGATATGATGAGATTATACGTAAACAAATTGAATTGGTATAACATTGCTAAATATCAAACTTTATCATCAGAGTTCATTCAAGAAAATATACATTATCAATTAAAAGATCATATGTCTGTTCTTTGTCTCTATCAACACTTGAGTATAAAGTTTTTGGATGAAAATAAAGATACAGTTGATTGGAACAATATTATAGATAGCGGTTACTATCCTGTGCAAATTTTATTGAAATATGTGACCGAGATCGCAAAATTTAAGGAAGATAATCCTGAATATGACGAAGTAGATCATTAAAAATGACTCTAATCTTTTTAATTATTTTACTAAAATTTATATCTTTTCTTATAAAAACGTACATTAGATCGATGAAAAAATGATACATGATGTTTAAAATTTCTAAATTTTCTCTTATTAAATGGCGGACTACAGAAAAATATGCTAGTGATATTGAAAGGGCGGAGTTTAAAAATTTCTATCCAATTAGTAAACAACATTTGAATGAACCAAATAAAAGAACTGAGTTTAATATTGATTTTGGAGATAACTTTTGCTCGTCTAACTTCCAGTTTTATATTTCTGGAACTTTAACAAAACAAGATGGTCAAGCATATCTTGGAACTGATAATGTTAGATTAATCGATAATTTTATACCGTTTTTATTTTCTAAGATTGAAGTAAGAAAACACAATAAATTGATAGAAGAAGTCGAAAACTGTGGCCAATTAAGCACAATTAAAGGAACTATTTCGTATTCAAAAAGTGATGTTATTTCTCAAACTTCTAATGGCTTTGAATCAGATTTTAAATTTGGTGTTTTTTGAAGCAGCTGGAAATTTATCTCATTTTGGATTAGGATTTTTTGAAAATGTTACTATTCCGATCTATAAAGGAGGATTTTATCTAAGTTTTATAAGAGCAGAAGACGATGATGTGATTCTGAAGACTGCAACTGGAAATGTTATGCCTGTTGATGGAAAAATAACAATTACAGATTTTTTTTATTAGAGTTCCAATGATTGATTATAAAACCACGAGTAAAATTAGATTGATTGATGAAATTACAAAAAGTCAAAACATCACGTTTAATTTTCTAGATTGGCAATGTATTGAGCAAAAAGGTATTTCCGGAACAACTTATTCGTTCGATATCACAAATATTTATAGAAAATATCTTCAATCCCAAGTTCGTTATCATTGGTTTTTCAAACAGATAGACAGAATAATCAAGAAAAAAATCCTTCAAAGTTTGATAGTTTGAATGTAAAAAATATCAGAGTAAAATTGAATGGTTCTTATTATCCAGATGAATTACAAAATTTAAACATTTCCGGTGGTCTTTTCAGAATCATGTATCAGATGTATCAAGATTTTAAGAAAGTTTACTACAAAAATATGGAAATGTATTACAACCCCAAAGAATTTATAGCAAATAGACCCATTTATGTCATTGATACAACAAAGAGTTTGAACAAATATTTCTAGTTCAAAGAACGATATAATTATCAATATGGATTTTCAAAATGCTGTTACAAACGCGATTTGTTATGTGGTTGTGGTTTTCTGAGAAATTTTTAGCCTATGATGTGATTAAGAACGATATTAGAGAAATTCAGTAAAAATCGTCTTATTTTCTGTTGAGCGAATGTTAGCAAATTTCATTATTTTTCCGTTTATAGATTTTTCATTGAGATTTCTGGATTTTTTCATTAAAACAGCTTATAAATGTAGAAGCAAACATTGAACAGTAAAACAGCTATAGATTCGGTTATTTAACATTCGTGATTTCCTGTTAGATTTTCTTAGATTTGTTTATGGTTCAATGGACAGTATTTTACATTGATTTTCTGACTGTCCCAAAAGTGGTCTAGAACCGGCATATTCATATCTACTTATATATATATATATATATATATATAATATATATATATATATATATATATATATATATATATATATATATATATATATATAGATAGATAATAATATGGCGGTTCTGGCGCACTTTTGGGACAGACAGAAAATCAAGGGAAAATACTGTTTAAAGGACAATAAACGAATCTGTAAAATCAAACAGTAAGGCGGTTCTAGCTCACTTTTGGGACAGACGGTAAATCAATGAAAAATACTGTTTAAAGGACAATAAACGAATCTGTAACTCACGAATGAAAAATTACCGAATCTATAGCTGTTTGCTTCTACTTTCTTGAGCTGTCAAATCAATCTATTTGAAATGTCTGCTACGACGAAAAATCTTCTAACTCTACAAAATTGATAGTAACACAGTCTTTATCTTTAATAGTCTTCTTTCCAGTAACAACCAAGTGTAATTTTTTCATTTTTGTTTAATTCTTTAATCTTTTTCTCATCCAAAACAGTCAAAAATCTGTTCCGCAAGTGTACTTTACAATCTTCCAACTCGGCAATTATTGTAAACCCGAATTTATCTTTCATTTTCTCCAAATTCAAGATTCTATGTTTCTTCCTTTCTTCCAATTCATTTAACTTCTTATACTCTTTAAACATACATTCTCCAATATCATTTAACTCTTTCAAGAACTCCATTTAAATAGAAAAAATTTAAAGACGGAAAAAATGAAATTTGCTAACAATCACTCGAGAAGTCGAGGGAATTGCCAACATCTTCATTGTTTGACGAGGTTCTTCATTTACTTTCTCCAAATGTACTATAAAATCATCGAGGATTTCTGGCTTAAAATCGTACACAAATTCAACATCCAGATAATGAAAAAAATACAGGTAATATCTTTTCATAATAAACGTGTGTATCGATACCTACAAACCTAATGTATTCTTTGAAAAGGAAAATAATTTTGTCAACGGTTTCCAAGAGATAAGTAAAAATTTTTATTCTGTTTTCTAAATTCTGTAACAAATTTTGTTTGTTTTTCACCTCCGTATTGTAATTTTGTAAGCAGATTATTCAAATGTGTTAGTTTATTTCGAAATTTCCTAGGTTTAGGTCTTTCGTACAAAATTAAATTACAATCTCTACAAACTAAATATTTTTTATCAATAATTTCTCCTCTATTATAACACTTGTAACAGTTGGCATTATACTCTTCCATTTAAACAGAAAGATTTTTTGTTTAAATGGAGATTATGGAACTAACTCTGCCGAGATATAAATTTTTCAGCGCAAATGTTTGTGTTTACATTTCTACAACAGAGATAAATAGAAATAATTTCATTCTATTGTACAACTAATTTAGGATATTTTGTCTATGATTACAAAGATTATTCCGGAAGAAATCGAGATTTTTCATCAGCGAAAGAGTATATTTTTGAAGTTTTAGAAGGAATGAAAGAGAATAATATGAATTTAGCAAATTATTTTTCTTAAATAAAAAATCTATTCTACTAAATAGTCATCAAACAACATGAACTCTCCAAAATCACTTCAGTTTCTAGCATTTAAAGAACTTACCACAGGAAATAGTTATAAAGACTTCTTTGAATTACCTAAATATGTTTAAACAAATGTTGATATTTTCCTTAAGTGAAACGAATCCTTAAATGAAAACGAATTCAGAGAACTTTTAAGTACTAAAAAGTGTTCAATGCAATTTATTACAGACAACTTAGATAGTATAAATATGTTAAATGTAATAGGAGATTTTAAATTAAATAATAGAAAAATAAGAAAAATATTCCGATTTTTACAAAATAAACTAAAACACCAACAATCTGACATTTTTCATCGCTTTTATGCTAAATTTCATTGCTTATTTGTTGAAATGTTGAGAAGACAATATCCATACTGGACAAGAAATATGCATACAGCTAGTTTTTTAACAAGTCTTTGTAAACAACAAGATTTATCAAAGGAATTTATAAGAGATCACGCTTTTGTTGTAGATTGGGATAAATTATATGGAAAAAACATTTACGAAACAGATATATTGTGTGTGTGTGGTTCTGACGAAGAAAAGAGAAACGTTTGCTATTCAGCAATTCATTACGATATAATGAAAGACATACAAAATGAATGATTGTGTCTTTGGTGTAGTGTTGTTAGTGTGCGTGTTTGCGCTATGGGGAATCACATCACATTCAACTTCTACGGTGTCTATTGTTTAGAGACTTGGCCCTGCACTGCTACTGTCCAACCAAGTTAATGGCTAGGAGCTGTAATTCGGGTCTTAGACTCTGGAATTTTTTTGTTCCCAAGTCTCATTTTTTCTTTGGTAACTACTGTGTAGAAGTTGATGGAGAGATACAATTAGGGAATTTGTGTCGGGTGTTTTGTAAGTGTAATGTTGTATTAATGAACGATGTGAATGAATGTAATGAACGAATTAAGGAAGAGAAGGAATTAAGGAATGAAGTGGAAAGGTGAGGAAGCAAATGGCGCGCCAACCACAGTTGTCATTACTCGGCTTGTTCTATAGTCATTACACTATGGCCACTCGTGTAAAGACTTGTCCCCAACCACTGAACGACAACCATGTCTTCCTCAATAAAAAGCGCGCCTGAAGCTCTGGGATTTGAACCCAGAACCTCAGGCTTTGAAGGCAAGCGTCTTTACCAACTGAGCTACGGAGAGTCTCGAAAGTTATAAGCTATATCTCTGCTATATAAGTTGTTCAATTAGGAGTGCTAGTTTACAAATTTATTAATAATTTTATATTTCAAAAACCACTCAACCGATTTTAATGAAATTTGGTACACATATAGTAAATACTTAACTCTTTCGACTTAACTTATCCATAAGGGTGAAATCATCCCCTATTTCTTAATATTCATAAAAAAATAAAAAAAATTATCAGAAAAATCTGAAACTTCAAAAACAAGCGAGTTCAACTTAAAATTTCATGAAAATAACAAAATTTTCAAAAACTACCCCAATCATCCCTTATCTTAAAACTCTTATATCTCGAGAACTATTGGAGCTTTTTTGCTGAAATTTGGTATATAGGATCAGTAAATATTAAAGTATTTTTTAAAATCATAACTTCCGGTCCAACCCTTAAGATGACCTTGGAATAGTTTTTTGTTAATATCATCCCCATTTTTTAAGATATTCTTTTGAAATTAAAAATGAATACTTATATCAATGTCTTTAACAATTCTGTAAAGTTTTAAAATTATCCGACGAATAATAGTGAAAATAACGCGATTTTTACTGAATTTCTCTAATATCGTTCTTAATCACATCATAGGCTAAAAATTTCTCAGAAACCACAACCACATAACATGTCGAGTTTGTAACAGCTTTTTTGAAAATCCATATTGATAATTATATCGTTCTTTGAACCAGAAATATTTGTCATACTCTTTGTTGTATCAATGTTATAAATAGGTCTATTCGCTAAAAATTCTTTAGGATTGTAATACATTTCCTTATTATTACAGTAAACTTTCTTAAAATCTTGATACATCTGATACATGATTCTGAAAAGACCTCCGGAAATGTTTAAATTTTGTAATTCATCTGGATAATAAGAACCGTTCAATTTTACTCTGATATTTTTTACATCCAAACTATCAAACTTTGAAGGATTTTTTTCTTGATTATTCTGTCTATCTGTTTGAAAACCTATGATAACGAACTTGGGATTGAAGATATTTCTATAAATATTTGTAATATCGAACGAATAAGTTGTTCCGGAAATACCTTTTTGTTCAATACATTGCCAATCTAGAAAATTAAACATAATGTTTTGACTTTTGTAATTTCATCAATCAATCTAATTTTACTCGTGGTTTTATAATCAATCATTGGAACTCTAATAAAAAAATCTGTAATTGTTATTTTTCCATCAACAGGCATAACATTTCCAGTTGCAGTCTTCAGAATCATATCATCGTCTTCTGCTCTTATAAAACTTAGATAAAATCCTCCTTTATAGATCGGAATAGTAACATTTTTCAAAAAATCCTAATCCAAAATGAGATAAATTTCCAGCTGCTTCAAAAACACCAAATTTAAAATCTGATTCAAAGCCATTAGAAGTTTGAGAAATAACATCACTTTTTGAATACGAAATAGTTCCTTTAATTGTGCTTAATTGGCCACAGTTTTTCGACTTCTTCTATCAATTTATTGTGTTTTCTTACTTCAATCTTAGAAAATAAAAACGGTATAAAATTATCGATTAATCTAACATTATCAGTTTCCAAGATATGCTTGACCATCTTGTTTTGTTAAAGTTCCAGAAATATAAAAACTGGAAGTTAGACGAGCAAAAGTTATCTCCAAAATCAATATTAAACTCAGTTCTTTTATTTGGTTTCATTCAAATGTTGTTTACTAATTGGATAGAAATTTTTAAACTCCGCCCTTTCAATATCACTAGCATATTTTCTGTAGTCCGCCATTTAATAAGAGAAAATTTAGAAATTTTAAACATCATGTATAAGAAAGATATCATTTTTTCATCGATCTAATGTACGTTTTTATAAGAAAAGATATAAAATTTTAGTAAAATAATTAAAAAGATTAGAGTCATTTTTAATGATCTACTTCGTCATATTCAGGATTCTCTTCCTTAAATTTTGCGATCTCGGTCACATATTTCAATAAAATTTGCACAGGATAGTAACCGCTATCTATAATATTGTTCCAATCAACTGTATCTTTATTTTTCATCCAAAAACTTTATACTCAAGTGTTGATAGAGACAAAGAACAGACATATGATCTTTTAATTGATAATGTATATTTTCTTGAATGAACTCTGATGATAAAGTTTGATATTTAGCAATGTTATACCAAATTCAATTTGTTTACGTATAATCTCATCATATCTTCGGATAATTCATATTTTTGAGAAATGTCATCCCAATGTTCTTTTTTTCAAATCTCTTTCGTGTTGCATGATAAAAAGATCGAAAGCACTGTAATGTCCCGCCATCTCTATTTATTAGGAAAAAATTTCAAGTTTTTATAAATTGGCTCTTTTTTGCGTTACATTCAGCACATTTTCCAGAAATTCTCTTAACTCCATTGATGTTTGCATAGTATTTTATATCATTTGTTGCAGTTTTTTCTTTACATCTCACACAATATATGAGCGCCATTTATATAAGGAAAATTAGTCATCATAGCCGCCTAATCCATTAAATCTGTTATCAATGTTTTCAAAAGATTTATTAACATCTTCTTTAAATTTATTAAAGTTTTCTTCTAGTTTATTTACTTTATCGAGATATAAAGAGTATTGATCATCTATTCTTTTAAGTAATTCATTATTATGTGTTACTTTCTCATTGAAACGTGTACCAAAATTTTCAAAAACGTTTATTTTCTCATTGAAACGTGTATCAAAATTTTCCAGAATTTTGTTAATTACTTCACCAACTAATTCATTAACATTATTTTTATATGTATTAAAGTTTTCTTCTAGTTTATTTACTTTATCAAGTAATTCACCAACATCGTCTACTGATCTTTTACTTCTTTCATCAAGTTTTTCATAGACTTCTGTTGTAAAATCTTTAACATGCTGTTTATGATTCTCATAATTTTTGTTTAGTTCATTAAACATTTTAATATGATCTTCTAATTGAATCATTACAACAACATCAAATGGATTAATTCCTTTACTAACACCGCTAATTCTTTTTCCTTTAAAATCTAAGGCATTTTTAACATTCGGATCATGTAAATCAACAATATCGATGTTTTCTGATAATTTTAGAGGTTTTAAAATTTGTTCTTTAACAACAACATCATGTTTGTCAATACCAGGTCGAACACCGACAATTCTTTTCTTATTAGCCAAACTAACATAATTCTTTTCTACTTTGATCGCTTCAGTAATTTTTATCAGCTTTTTCGATATGAGACATTAAATTGGTAAATAATTTTTTTACACCATCATCAACTTCTTTTTCCAATGTTTTTTATTTTATCAGCAACTTCATTTGAACTCATGAAATTTGCAAGTTTGTTATCATATTCTGCTTTAAAATCTTCCAATCTCGACAGCAAACATATCTGAATCTGGAAGGTTTTGTAATACATTTTCTAACTTGTTATCAAACTCATTTCTCAAACTATCAAAATTCAAACTATTATCTACATTTTGAATAATTTGTGTTCCAAATACGTCAAAAATATTTTGTGAATCCATATTTATTAAGCAATAATTTGTTAACAACTTCTTTAAAATCTTTACCAGTACTCAGTTCATTCAAAACAAAAACACATAAATGACCACAAATTGGGGGATCTTTATAGTCTTGAATTTGAGAATCGTTATAATAAACGTTAGATTTTTTTTAAATATTGGATCAATTCTTTCGGTGGTTTGTCCTCAATTCTTCCATACGAATCAAAATAACATGTATTCTTATCATTTTTATAATAACAAACCCAATGCGTTCCACTTCCCATAACCGAGTCTAAATTCACAATTCCACATTCAAATTTCTTAACTTTTTCAGGTAATGTATCTCTCATGAAGATTCCTCTAAAATGTTTAATATTTTTGCAGATTTCTTCCAATTCCCCGAATGTTAAAGGTTTAAATTTTTTTTTTCAATGTTTGATTTCACGTAATTCAAAGTTTTTTCATCTAATCCAGATCCTGTAACATCTTCCAACTCTTTATCTAACCAATTTAAAATGTTTCGAACAATAGGAATCACATCCTTTTTAACGATTGGAGCAGCTTTACGAACATAAGGAACAACATTTTTAACAACTGGAATATTTTCTCCAAAATCTAATAAATCTTTCAAAAGTCCACCATTTTTGAGTTCTTTCAACTGATTATAAGAAAATTCTATTCTGGTTCCTTTATTGTTTTTCTTATGTTTTTTCGAGTTTATTGTATTGTCTATTTGTTAAAAATATCTTATCTTCGCCATTTTTTAGTTGATCTATTTTAAATTGAATACTAACGGGTATTTTCTTCTTAAAAGCGGATTTTATTTTTTCTTTCTGATTTTTGCTGAAGTTTACGTTCACCTCCATTTATATAGTTAAAATTTCAAGTTCTCTTCGATTCCCATTCCTAGTTTTCTCTTCAAAAACATTGCTCCAGCTGTTGGAAGCGCAACAAATCTTTCACCTAAACTAGCATCTTTTGATAAAAATCTATCCATTGCCTTATCTTGCAAAACTTTATCTGCGATATGTCTGGAATTTGTGTCTCTATGTTTTGCATAAAAAAATATCGTGTTCCATAGCAGCTTGATCTAATTTATTTATACCAGGATCTCCTCTTTTTAGTCTTTTTTCGAGTTTTGTGCCAGGCCCCAGATACTGATAAGTTGGTACGTGTAATTCAAAAGGTAAATTGTTGATAAAATCATTCAAAAGTCCACTACCTTCAATCATAGATGAACTTATTGCCGGCAAAACTCGTTTTAAATATTTAATTCCATCAGGTTTTTTCAATCATTTCATCAAGTTTGTTCGAAATAAAATCTTTAATCGCTTTCTTTTCGTTCAAAAAATTGTTGTTTCCAGCCTTTTCTTGAGCATAAATATAATTAATAATTCCATCGAGTTTTGTCAAATCGTCGATATATCTGTATTCAATCTTATTATCACTGTATTTTCTTACACCTGATCCTTCGATTCGTTTTTCCCAAATTGGTTTAATTAATTTCATATATTTTTTACCTCTACTTGACTTAGGCTTCTTAGTAGATGGATCATTATTTTGTAAATTGAGTCAGATTCCCATAAAATTTCTGTATACTTTTGCAAATCTTCTTCAGAATATAAATTGTCTTTTGGGACATCATTGTCTGTTAATAATCTCCATAAACCCTGAGTTCCTTTATATGTTTTATCTTCAATAATTATATCATTAGGTTCAAAATTAACGGGTAAATTTCCAATCATAAAACTTTTCTTTTTTTTATCCCAATACAAACCAAATTTATCATCCTTTGCTCTAGGAAGAAATTTTTTACCAATTTCACCAATTATTATATCCGTTGTTCCAGGACTTATTGGTTCAACTATTGTAGATTCTTCAATGATTCTAGGTCTAAATGGTGTTGACGATGGTAATTTTGGCAATTCAAACTCAGATTCTGGTATCGAAATATCAGCAAATTGTCGTACAACTGGAACCAAATTCATCAAATTTTGATTATCGCTTAAAACATTTTCAATTTTGCCCTCAACATTTTTTTATTGCAGATGTTACAGGTTGATTAATTTTTTGAATAAATTCTTGTTCTTTTTCATCAATTCGAATCTGTTCTTTAAATTCTTTGATTAATTTCTTTTCTATTTGATCAAGTTTTTTTGCTTCTTCTGAAGTTACGTTCGCCATTTATTTAGGAAAATTTTGATACGTAAACGTGGAACGTGGAACGTGGAAACGTGAACACGAAACGAGAACACGGAACGTAAAACGTGAACGTGGAACGTGGAAACGTGAACACGAAACGAGAACACGAAACGTGGAACGTAAAACGTGAACGTGAAACATGAACGTGAACGTGGAACGTGAACGTGGAACGTAAAAACGAGAACACGAAACGTAAACGTGAACGTAAAAAACATGAAAACAACTAGATTATCACACGTTTATATTGGAAAATTTATTCAAATATTTACCATTTTTAGGCTTCAAAGTTAGATTAATTGTTAAAAATCCGTAGTCTTCCTTCCAAATTTTATCACACAACTCAATAAAGTGGTTTAAACTCATATCAGATCCCACATAATTGTTGTAAATTTTTCTCGAATAGTGATCATCTTGCTTAAAAACACACAACATATTCAAATTATTTCTTATAACTTGTTTATCAACCTTTGAAAAGCATTGAGAAAGATAGATACAAGAGATATTTTTGTGACGAGACATTACGAAATATTCCTTGATAACGTCTTGATTTTCCAAAATACAATCATCAAAAACGATTAACGAATTGGGTTTACATTCGCTTAACGGAACTATGTTCTCAGAAGCATTATAAAAATATGATATTTTCTTACTTAAGTTCTTCTCAATATTTTCAAATCTTTCTTGTAATTTTTTATAGGCGTCTTGTTCTAAAGATTTACTAAAAACATACAAATTGGAATAAGGAATCAACCTATTGTAGATAAAATTCAATAGTAAAGTTGTTTTTCCACATCCACTTGAACCAACAATTAACAATCTGATTGGTTGATCTTTCTTATTTTCTTCAAACGTTTTGAAGTTTTATCTGATCTTTTTGCTTTAAAAATTTCTCCATTTAAATAGAAGATTTTCATCTTGAAGCAACGCTTGCGAAAATGAAGCTGTTCAAGTTGACTTCAGAAAGCTCTAAATTAGTTTTAAACTTGGAACATCCTATACACTTAGAGGAAGAATCAAATTATTTTTATCGGTTTAAGCGGTTTTTATTCTGACAATTTTGTAATAAATATTAGTGAAAAGTTCTCCTTATTGTATAGGATTTAGTGAGAAGAACATAACAAAATATTATGGTTTAAACAAAGGATATTATACTTTCGATCAAATTAAAAATTCCCTTAAAAATTATCTGAAAACATTCAAACAATCAGATAAATCTTTAAACTTTGACGAAAACAAGTTTGAAATGCAAAAAAATTATCTCTCTAATAAAATTCAAATAAAATCACCAGTAAGAATAATGTTTTCAGCAATTATAGTAGATTTATTAGGGTTTGTTCAAGAAACTATTGAGCCAAATCAGGTATATTTAGGAAATAAAACGCCAAAATTTAGACCGTTCGATGTAATTGAAGTACATTGTAATCTCGTTGAACCTAGTTTTGAAAATCATACCGAACATTTACACAAAGAATCTGAAATTTTGTACACTTTTTTCCCAAATGTTGCTTATGGATCAAAAATTAGTGAAAAACCGAATGAAATAGACTATATTCCAATTAGAAAAAATATTAAAAGAATTCAAAAAATCGTTCTAACTATACAAGACTCTGAGGGAAATTTATTAAATAATGAGAGTAAAACAACAATAAATTTAAGATTGTCGAAAGAATGATGAATCAAGGGGGGGAACGAATCGTTCTTACCTTCAAACTTTCAAAACGAGTTGATAATGATGATAAATACCAATACTTTTATCTAAAAGATAAGGTAGCCCTCGAGGGCCGCCTCACAAATATTCACAAAAAATACGAATAAAGACAATGTTAAAGAAAAATACAAAAAAAGCTTTGAAAACATAGATTCTGACAAGGGTATCGAATCGCGACTCTTTCAAAATCTTCATCCTGACCCTGTTTTTATCAATGAATCTGGACTTTATTCTCGAAATATAAATTACTAGTTAAATTTTATTTCTATCTAAATGGAGTCAGTTGTAGACCTACTCAATAATCAACTAAAATTCAATAACAAACATATCTTTACGATTGTTGATGAAAACAATGTGATCTGGTTTAAGGCTAAAGACGTAGCAAAAATTCTAGAATATGAAAATACTATGCAAACGATCAGAATAAACGTTGACGAAGATGATAAAAACTTCTATTCTAAATATAAACTTCTAATCTAAATATAAGGGGGGCTATAAATAGCCTACCTTCAAACTTCCAAAATAACACTGTTTTCGTTAATGAATCTGGACTTTATTCTTTAATTTTGAGATCGCATAAACCAGAAGCGAAATTGTTTAAAAATTGGGTTACGAAAGAAGTTTTACCGAGTATTAGAAAATATGGCGAGTACAAACTTGAAAACGAAAAATAAGCAGTTAAAAGATGAAATAAAACAGTTACAAATTAAAGATGAAATGAAATCATTGAAAATAGAGAATCAAGAATTGCGAATGGAATTAATGAAGAGAGATATGGTATGTAAAGATTTTGATAAGAAAAAACACCATGTTTTTTGTGTTAATTAAGAAGAATCACATGTGGAATGGCCTTATTACGTTATCAGAGCTCAAAAGAGAGAAATACCAAAAAGATTGAAAGAACTTGAAATTGATTACCCAGAAATGGAAATTTTATTAAGACATGGAGATCCAAATAGTATAAATCTCTACAACCAAATGAAAGAATCTTTGAATATTTTATACAACGGAAATCATTTTACTACAAATATGGCAGAATCTCGACTGATTTATAGAATATCTAAATTACACGATGAAAATGTTTCTAAATTTTACTAAAAACTCTCGATTTATTATATTTTGTTTGTAAATGTTTAGCATAACTAGGTAACCATTGTAGAATTCTTTTTTTCATATTCACAAGGCATTTCGTTTTTATAACTTTCGCTGAAAATTTTTTTAGCACAATCTTTGCAAAAAGCATCTTTTCTATCTTTACTATACTGCCAGTTATTAAATTCAGAAATATTTTTAATTTCTTTACAAAAGTAACAATTTTTTTCTTCTAAAGTTAATTTGTCCATTTTAACGTATAATTCCTTACAATAACAGTCTTTTCTATTCTCTTCTTGACACTTTGTACATTTCTTTTGAGACTCCATTTATATAGAAAAAATTATTACACGATGAAAATGTTAAACTCTTTGAATTATGATATTTTGTTTGTAAATGTTTTTTGATAATTATTTAACCATTTTATAGTTCTTCCACATTCACATTGAGTATCTTCATAATATAATCTATGGTGATTCTTCTTTACACAATCTTTACAATATGAGTCTTTCTTATCTCTACTATAGTGATCACTATTAAACTCTGAAATTTTTTAGTTTCTTTACATTTAAGACATTCTTTCTCTTCCAAAGTTAATTTTTCTATTTTATCATACAGCTCTTTATGATACTTCCTATAACAATCTTTACAATTATAAATAATTCCATCTTTTCTACTCTTATCTTTATAAAATTCTTCAAAACCTTTTAATTCTTTGCACATTGAACATTTCTTTTGGGCCTCCATTTATATAGAAAAAATCTTTGACTTTCTCAATTCATATTCATAAAACTTTCCGGTTATTTCTTCATTATTTAAATCTTTTATACTATAAGTTACAGGATCTGTGTTATTAATTTGATAAATCACAAAGATTTCTCTTGACCAATTGTTCTTATATTTGTTCGAAAATGTTTGTTTTTTTACTAACAATTCTTACATGATCATTGACTTTAAATTTAGTTTTCGTGTGAATTTCAGGTGGAACATACTTGAAAACGGTCTCTAATAACTCCTTTTCTGCATCCTTATCTACGTCTTTCGGTTTCATTTTGATTGTGCTGTGAACTGTATCGTTATAATTGTTTACGATTTTTTGAAGAATATCGATCCATTTAAAGTTTTTATTAATCTCAAAAATTACTTTCATTCTCTCGTTTTGAGTTCTGTTATATCTCTCTACAATACTTGATTTCTCTTCGTTTTCAGTATAATAAATCTTAATGTTGTATTTCCTCAAAACATCGTTAAATTCCTTTATTTTTAAACTCTAAACCCTTATCTGTATGAATTAGATTTGGTGGTTTGTGATTGATCTTTATCGCGTCTTTTACTATATCTTCGAAGGCTTTTGAAATATCCTTGCCGTTTTTTCTTTTGATAGCTCTTGACCAAGCATATTTTGAGAAAGTATCAATAACATTTAACATATACTTAAATCCATCATTTTGATCTGAATAGTTAGACATTATAACTAAATCTGCTGCCCATAAATCGTCAATTCCTAATGTTATAATTTTTCTCTTTTTAAACTTTTTTCGTACTGGTGCATGAATTTCTCGAGCTTCAATCTCTATCTCATCTTTAGTCTTCAATTCTTGCTTAACAGGTTTTGGATTTGGATTCTTTATAAACTTACTCTTGTTTGTCTTACATTTTGAACATTTTGCAGCAATTCTATACAATCCATTTTGAGTTTGAACAATTTTAGAATCTATATTTTTCGTTTTTCTTTTTACACTTGTGACAGTGAATTAAATCATCTTCCATTTACATATCAAAGTTTTCCAAGTTTATTTAATTCGTCTAATATATCAGATTTTGCTTCATTTTTATAGCCATACGGTACTGTATCGATCTTATTTTCTAGGACAATTCTCTTATCATCTTTAGCGTTCAGTGCCAGCTTTGTTTATGGTAACAGTGTACAACTCATGTTTATAACTTTTGATGACTGTCATCTCCCTAAATTCTTCTTTATCTTCAAACAAACATCTCTTCAAGTTTTCGATATTTATTGTTTTTATTTACAACGCTTCTCTTAATTCCTTTACACCTAACTGGGTTTTTATCTAGATATTTGTACGAGTACATCTTTGACCTTAAACCACAAAATTCTTCTAAAACTTCGCTATTTAACTCATCTTTGAATTTCCCTATTACCTTCTTATTTTTAGTAGTGAAACATTCATGATCTTTTGGATAATCACTTGTATCAAAGTCATCTATATTTTCTTTAATAATTTTAAAAGGATCTCGTTTCAATTCTAGAAAATAACTGTCTGTATCCATGTAACACAGATTCAAATCTGGATCAAACTTCTTTAATTTGTTGTAATAAAACTCGTACATTAGCAATTTTGAGAGGTCGAGAACTGAAAATCCTATGTAAATCGGTTTTGTTAAATTTAACCTTTTGTTTGTACATGTGACTCGCTATACAGTTGTCGTCAAAGATGTTAAAGCATTTGAAATTTGTTTTCTTAGCTTGTTTCATTGAAAATTCTTCATTTCCAAGCTTAATATCACATCTGTTTCTCACATTTTCCATAGATTTTTCCAAAAACTGAGTTGTTCATCAGCTTATAAAAGTCCTTTTCAAAGTCGCTTGTAGCTTTGGTTCTCATGTTTGTGTTTAAAAATCAATGTATTCTTTCATAAAAGGGCTTCTGATCGAATGCAATAACTCTATTCACATGTTTCAAAATCATACCTTGTTCCAAATAGAACTTCAAATTTCTCGAATGAACAACGTATTCAGTTTTATCCAGTAGAGTTGTGCAAAGTTTGTTTTTAAAATGTTTCTGGAGCAAGAGGTAAATCCTTGTGATGTTCGTGTAAATTTGTTGGATATCCAAGATCGACTTCGAGAATATAGCCATAATCTTCGTCGCCAGTGAGTTCTAAAATTGTTTCTTGCCATTCTGCTGTTGTGTAAGTTTTAGGATCCATCCACTTGATTTCGTTATATGGTAAATTTTGCATGAGGCCATACCCATAAAGGTTGTTTGCATCGACGTACAACAAATAGTTTTCGGGCTTTGTCTTATCAAAATCTTTTAAAATATTTGTTATTTGCTTTCACATATCGTTTAATACACTGAGAAATGCCTCCGCGAATACCTTTTCGATCATCAAATACATATTATAATCACTAATTAATTGTAATTCTATCTTCGTTAATTTTAACATAGCATCCCATGCAAGACTGGGAGCTGTTAGATAGTGTGCTGGATCAAGCTTATAGCAATTCAAACAAATATTCCTAAAATTTTCAAAGATATCAGCGAGCAATAGAACATCTTGAATGTTATAGAGATCAGAGTAATTTTCCTAGATTTTTCTCTTTTAATTTGTTCCAAACATTTAAGTAGTGTTGAAAATCTTTCTCAGATATGCTCTCATCTGTCAAAAGTGAATAGAAATCTTGAATTATCAATTCTTCTGTGTAATCAAGTTTTTCAATACTGTCGATAAATTCATAGGGAAATATTCCTTTTCCAGATAGAATTTTAAGAATCTCGTCGTCGTCATTTGGCTGTCTTTCTATTATCTCATTCAGTCCATCTTGTATAAAATGATTTGTATGTTTGAAGTCTTCTCTCTTTAGATTTTTAGCTAACTTTTCTATAGACGAGGCCATGAATCTGAACGTGTCTACAAACGAAAACTTGATGAATTTTCTTGGCTTATCACCTTCGAATTCATAGCCATATCCAGAATTTACAGAATAATTTATATATTTTTCATCGGTGTTTGCAATCAAATCAACATTTCCATATTGTTTAGCCAATTCTTTTATGTACAAATGAGTATCGTAATTTGACATATTGTGGCAGAAAACGGGAATATTCTGATGAAATTTCAAATTTAGATTGCAACATGCATGAGCTGCGCCTCGAAACTTGCCGGTTAAATGACAATGATCTCTTACTTTATTATAACTCTTATCTTTCCAACTATCAGGAGTAAAACCATACTGAATTGACTCAACATCATAAGCAGACCATTCGCAAATATGACAAACGTTTGCATTTTGGTATGAAATTTCTTCTTCTTCAGTTAATTTCATAGGTTTTTTGTTCTTAGAATTATATTTTGTAGCTATGTATTTCGATAATTTATTGAGTTCTTCAAACAATTTTGCAGGAACATTTGGCAAATCTTCTTCATTTTTTGCTCGATAACATATCGGCTTGTACATACGATTGGTCACATTTGACACTAAATATAGAGTAAAAACCATAAGGAATGTGCTTCTGAATCTTGGTTGTAGTCGATCTTTGTGGATTGTTTTTGCATGTGGGAATCTTCTCTAATATGCTTTCAAAAATCCATATAAATAACGTACGGATGGCTAAACTTCTTTTGGTAATTAGTAAATGATGTTGTTTGACCTGGAAATGGCATAATTGGTTTACAAGCTTCATGTTGGTTGCAAATTTCTAAATGATCTGCTAAATCTCCAGATTTGTAGAAATGGCTTAAACATCTTCTACATAGCAATTTTTTATGTTCGTGTTTAGATAACTGAGAACTCACTAATCTATTTAAATCTGTTATCAACACATAATGAGATTTGTCTTCTTGTTTAACATACAATAAATCGATTTCTAACTCGGCATTATAAACTTCGGAAATTTGTAACGGAACAACCTTAATACTTTCATCAAAACTGTAGACATTGATAGACATTTTTGGATATTTGTACTTGGAATTGTAACTTCGTTTCTCAAATAATTGTATATCTTTTAAGGACATTGGATACTCGAAACCTGAAAATATCTCGTCATTTACAAATTTTTCATATTGTTTTGATCTTTCGCAGTCTCTTTCGGGTTTTTCAATAGCACATCGGATAGAATAAATAAAGCAATAATCATCTTTATTTTTGATATTTATACAAGCTTTTTTATCTTTGATTTTCTTTGGCAAATCGATATATGATCCTGCGTTCATCATTTCGTGTTTGTTAAGGCTCAAAACTAGTTGTTTGCAGCTTTTAAATGTCCATCCAGAACCCTTTATTTGGATGATTTGTCTGTTCTCGATGTGTTAATTTATTAATTTATTTATATATTTATTAAATTGCTTAGTAATAAAGTCGTTCACATCGAAGATTTCATCCGCTTTTATAGTAAAATACATAGGACAAGTTTGTGGTTCACCGTTCACTAAAGTTTCGTTCGTATTCGCATTCTAAAGATAAATAACCTTTCATATTTTTAACGGTTTCTTGAAATTTTTCTATTAAACTTTTAATCTCTGGCCTCATAATTGATAGATATTTGTAAATTGACATGAACTTATCGTTTAAATTCGTTAAAATGTATTGCTTGAAAAAGACCGTGTATTGAGGATAAAACTTCTACATCTATGATATTTTCAGGTTTTTTCGTTAAGAGTTTTATCAATTTCTTCGATCATTTCAGACTTAGTTTTATCGTTTGTTTCTATGGACAATTTTTCAGCGATTGATTGAATTTTTTTCATCATTAAATAGATTGAGATCTTTTTTATCTTCCTTAAAGCTTTTCTTTAATTCACGCAATTTTTCTATATTGTACATCTTTTCGTGACCATCGATTTGATTCTCTTTAGCCCAAGTCCTCAAATAATTTAGTTCTTTTTCATAAATATCTTTGTTCTTCAAATGATTTTTCGAATTGTAATGACGAGTATAGTGATGTTTCAAAAATGTCTTTTTTGCAGTATGGGCACTCTATCTTTTTCCGCTCCATATTTAAAGAGCAAAAATTTGTAAACTAAAATTTTGAGAAGTGGTGATTTTTGTGACAACTTGACACAAATCAGCACAATTTCTGGTCAAATGTTTTCAGATTGTTCTATTTATTATAGAAAAAATCTTTTAACTAAGTTCTCCTGTGTGCCGCGCAGTGCTACCAACATTTCTCGCTCAACGGTAATGCCAACATATTCTAAATTCAACATTCGAGTATTATAAATTCCACAATTTATGTTGTCATACTGTCATGAAAAATTGCTTGAATACAGTTTACTATAGTTTATTTAAGTAAATTGTATTGTGAATTGTTTTTACATATTTATGGTGTATTGAACAGTATTTTGTATGGAATTTCTGTCTGTCCCAAAAGTGCGCCAGAACCGCCTTACTGTTTGATTTTACAGATTCGTTTATTGTCCTTTAAACAGTATTTTCCCTTGATTTTCTGTCTGTCCTAAAAGTGCGCCAGAACCGCCATATTATTATCTACTTATATATATATATATATATATATATATATATATATATATATATATATATAATATGTGTTTATAAAAGGTGTGATTTTAAGTTTAGATTCATTGAGATGTACGAACTCAATAACCACTCATTTATAAATTACCACATAAATAAAAGCAGAAAAAACAGAACAATTCTATTGGAGAAAGACTTTTACTATATCAATTCTACAATGTCACGAAAGGTTTCATTGTGGATAACCGACAAAGAACCGAGAGATGCCTTTGTCCTTTAATACCTTCCTTCAATAATCTCATCTGTTTTTGTGGCTGCACTCTTTGTGGACGCTGTGATGACGGCAAGAGTATTCGCCGCGCCATATAAACCCATGGTAATTTATATAAAACTCATTCTACGTGGAAACTTTGGCTGCTTTTGATTTAAATTTAAACTGAATGACTTAATTAGAAACTGTCATAACGATTATGTAAATGAGGGTAAATCAGGCCAAACAATGAGAATAATTAATTATAAAAATGAAGAATGCAAATAGTATTTATACTATAGTAATATTTTATTCTATTGACTGTTCGCTGGAAACAATGGGACATGACTGTAGTCGTGTGCGGCGAAATGTATTAGGCGTTCAAGAGTCTTGCCCAGCAAATAATTAAGTTAACAAATTTTGTACTTAATTATAGGAAAATAATTTTTGGTAATATCAATCATATTAATAGCTTCATTTCAGTTTTCAAAGTACTTGTACTTAAAAGCATTAAGTTCAACGATCATGTGCAGATATCAAATTAATACTTTGCTATAAAAATGCATAACTTTCATATAAGATAAGTGGATTGTTTATATTTGGTAATGAAATTTATTCGAGTTTCTTACGCAAAGGTTTAGGTAAGTGTTAAATGTTTAAAGAGAAGGATTTCTCCTTGCTTAGTTTGTAAATGGAATTTACCTGAAACATACCATTTGAGAATGTAATATTTAAGCATATAACTTGTCATTAGAATCAATGAAATCTAACTTATTATTTGAAACAAATATTAAATTATTTTAGTAGATTGTTATGTGAAAAATGTATAATTCTGATCTCAAATAATGTTTGAAACTGACACAGAGAAATGAAAGTTTCGAAATAAAATATCTGTAGTAGTTTATGTGAACGTGTTTTATTGCCGGTCAAACGTACTAATAAAGCCTTCCACAATATCCAAGCATATAATTTTCATAGTCAAACTTCACGTTGTAAAATTGATACCAGTCTCTAAAACAACGAAACCTTACACGTTTAACTTTGTATGAAAGCAACCAACTTAATCAAAGGTGTTAGTAAATTACTGAACTATTTTCTGTGTTAACTTAAAATATGCTCCGTTTACTAATATGTTTATTCTGTGTTTTTTCTCATTGCTAATATGTTGGCCATAAGGAAAAGGTTATCAGGGTTTTTGACTGACCAATATTCTATAGCGATTAAGTTGTTGTAGCGGCATAGTTCAAGTAAAATTTCAACTTTCTATATGACCTCATTACACAGAATTAGAATTAAAATTAGCGTAAATTGGAAACAAGCAAACCTTCAACTAAAATCAAACATATAGTTTTATAACACAAAAAATAAAAATAAAGGAATGTGAGTTTGTTCTTTATTATTACATTTTTTTTTATTGGAGAAGATAAAATGAAAACAGTTTGAATGGAAGTGGTAAATTTCACGTAAATTAAAATAAAAATGTATAGAAAAAGAAGTAAGAGGTGATGAGAGTGTTTCACGAGGTCTACGTCTTCAAGTATAGAGTGTACTAGAACAATAACAGTAAAGTGGCCCAATATGTCATCAAGTAAATTATGAAATGTTTAACAGTGATGAGAGCGCTTCACGAGGTCTACATCCTCCAGTGTACAGTTTAACAGTTTAATATAACAATAACAGTAAAGGGGCTCAATGTGTCAAGTGAAGTAAGAAATGTTTAACAGTGATGAGAGCGCTTCACGAGGTCTACATCCTCCAGTGTACAGTTTAATATAACAATAACAGTAAAGTGGCTCAATGTGTCATCAACTAAAGTAAGAAATGTTTAACAGTGATAAGTGTGCGTCACGAGGTCTACATCCTCCAGTGTACAGTTTAATATAACAATAACATTAGAGTGGCCCAATGTGTCATCAATAAAGTACGAAATGTTTAATAGTAATGAGAGTGCTTCACGAGGTCTACATCCTCCAGTGTACAGTTTAATAGAACAACAATATTAGAGTGGCCCAATGTGTCATCAATAAAGTACGAAATGTTTAACAGTGAGGACGGTGCTTCACGACGTCTAGATCGTCCAGTGTACAGTTTTAATAGAACAATACCATTAGAGTGGCCCAATGTGTCATCAATAAAGTACGAAATGTTTAACAGTGATGACGGTGCTTCACGACGTCTAGATCGTCCAGTGTACAGTTTTAATAGAACAATACCATTAGAGTGGCCCAATGTGTCATCAATAAAGTACGAAATGTTTAACAGTGATGACGGTGCTTCACGACGTCTAGATCGTCCAGTGTACAGTTTTAATAGAACAATACCATTAGAGTGGCCCAATGTGTCATCAATAAAGTACGAAATGTTTAACAGTGATGACGGTGCTTCACGACGTCTAGATCGTCCAGTGTACAGTTTTAATAGAACAATACCATTAGAGTGGCCCAATGTGTCATCAATAAAGTACGAAATGTTTAACAGTGATGACGGTGCTTCACATGGTCTACATCCTCCAGTGCACACTTTAATATAACAATAACAGTAAGGTGGCCCAATGTGTCATTTAGTAGAGTAACACTCCTGCTGTCTACTCTTTCCTCCTAACAAACATATAACACATAATATATTATTTTATTAACATTTGGGCAATATTATTTACATTTAGGATTTGTAAGTAGTTAAAAACTTCTATTATTTGGGAGGTATTTCATTATACCACTGCCTTAATATTATTACATTCCAAATACGTTACAATGGGCAGAAAATATATTTTTCATTAGCAGCAATTATATTGTATTCCACAAATTTACAAAACATTTATTTATTATTTATTTATTTTCAAAGATTATTATCTTTATATTTTCTTCAAATATAACATTCATATATTTTTTATTATAAACTTTCAAGCTTATCCAAATTATAGCTGTTAAGAAGGTAACTCAGGTGTATTTAGATTTTACTTTCTGTACTGTGGGAAATGTAGCTGGGTTGCCTTTAGACTAAATATCTATTTGTATTGAGAGTTTACATTATACTACTCACATATTCATACTAATCGATCCAGGAGATTCTATTCCTTTCGTTATCGTTCGTGTCTGTTCATGTGATGTAATACCGTAGTAAATATTTTTCAAACATTTTCTGAAATCCAGACGGTGAAACCAACACAATACATCGATAGATTAAAAATTATATTTAATTATACATAACATTATAATCTGAAATATTTCAATGAATCATGCATAAAAGGTTCCTGGTAGCCTATAAATAAGGGCGTGCCAGCCCCTGCCTGCTTGAACTGGCTTTTGCTTCTTCCTACGAGACATGAATTACATTAATGTCACATTTTATTTGATTAATCAGTATTTTAAGTTATATGAACATATAAAAAACATAAATGTAAACAATCTTTATGTTTTACTTTAACAGTAATTCAAAACCAATAGTTCACTAGCTGAATAATACACAGCATATGCACCTCAGTTTGCATATATACATTTGTATTTTATTGGTGTGCAACAACATTTCAAGTAGAAATTCACAATTAAATCGTTACAAAAGTTCAATTATTATAATGGCAATACATAAAATTGTTTTAAAATCTTGATCGAACTGACATTTTTACAAGACTATTGGTATTCAAAAATTTTAATAAATGAGGTGTGGTGTTTATTATTAAAGGTAGTTTTCAGATTTGAATAGTTTTACCATTGAAACGTTTACCATAAAACGAACAGATAAATTACCGTTGACCATGAAGAGCAGATGGCGTAGTGACGGAAGTAGGAAACATCAACTCTACACCTCGCCTATCACTGAACTTTATGCCTTTTACAGAGTACACGCTGTAACGCACACAGCATTGAAATATTTGAATGTTACTATCATATGCCATCATAAGCTCCAGCTATGTAATCGACTACTGTGTGCGAGTTGATGTAAATGTGATACTACATAGTATGAACGGTTAGGCTACGATAAAATACAATAATACATTACAGAAATTTTACCTATGTACTACGAAACTATGGAAAATGTCCGAAAATTTCATATTATATATTCGAATAATATAAATTGTAGTAATAACATTTTATGTATGCATAGGAATTTTAATTCATTTTCTATGTAAACAAAGGATTAATTTTGTTTATACAACAGAGATAATCACACTAAGTATTAATATAACATATTTCGATTTTTTTGTGTACAATAAACCATAATTTAATAATGAAGAGGTATTTCGTTCCAACAAGGATACTAGAAACTCCCTTTTTAAAACTACGGTAATCTTCTTTATCTCTATGTTCGTTTCCATTATTTTTAGTCATAACCAATTTATATTAAAGATTCAAAATTATCCAAATAATACTTTATTCACGTAATTTTGAGTATGTCAAAATTCATATATATATATAAGTACAAAGTTATCTTATTTCTAAGTATGCTAAGTCCAAATTTACTATATCTTAAGCTACTAAAACTCACATTCTCTCTAAGATTTATAGCCTCAGGATCAAAAGTTCCATATAAAACTACTTTTTATACATTATTGGATTTTTAAACAACAGTAAAAAATCTGCGCTATATTTAATAGGGACTTAAACTGCCAGATAATAGACGTTCTCGGTTTAATGTGTTCACCGCTATAACGCTTCAGGTCACAGCTTAAGCTGAGTGGAATACTCACACATCTCGTCGCAAAGCTACTTCAGTTTAAAATATGACACCCACAAGTCTTCAAAGCTTTCATAATGTAAAATAAATGTTTTACGACTTGGTGAGTAAAGTAAACTAATATAACCGTTAATATGTACATATACAACAATTTTCAAATATCCAAAGATTCTTGTAAATAAAACTACTCGCATTTAACAAATATAATTTCGCTGTATGTATAGTTTTTGTCTGCTTGTCTTCTGCTCCTCGTCTATTCGTCGCAGAACAGAATATCTATATGGTCAAGAGAAGAGTATGCCACACTACATATCGTGTAACAGGCTCCTGCTACCCGAGTTCCTATACACAACTCTTCGCACTGTTTATGTATGGAATATGTTCTATTTACAGTTTAAAAATCCTTTATTTTTCAATAATGTACAAAAAATTAAATTTTCAAATAGCTGGCAAATTACTCATGTAATGCATTTATATATATTGTTTTAATACATTAAATTACAAGGCTATACTTAAAACTTAGGCATCTAGTCCATAAATTATCAACTTTTTTTTATTCCATATCGTTTTTAACGTGTTTCATATATCCATGCAACACTTTTAATTAATATGAAGCTTTAATTTAAATATTTCAATATGGATATGAAATATAAATTGTAAAATAATATCAAATATACAATACTTCTGATTCCAAAAGCGTAGAACAATAAGAAATAATAAACAAATAACAGCAACTAACTTAACAAAATGAATAAAAGCAACACTTCGACAACAATGCTCACTCCATAAACGGCTTATTTACATTAAATGTGGTTTATTACAAATGATATTGCCTTTATTTTAAATTTTGGTTTACGCTCTAACAAAAATCACTACCGAACTCAACTAAGAATCTATTAAACTGACTTAAGCCTTAATAAAAGAACTGTTGTATACACATTTCTTTTAATTTAGAAACATTTTTATTTAAAGTTTTATTATATTTGAAGAATGTTTATTTAATTTACCTTCTCGAAAAATATAGAATTTGTTTTGCTTTAACAGTAATATGTTTAACGTGATTTTCTAATGGTAAGGATCGTGGTGTTCCTTTTTTTGGTTCAAATCCGAATTGTTTTCTTGATATTATTGACCTATAAATAAAATATGCCCTTGATTGCTCTTTTACTATCACTTCAAAAATCTTAGCTATGATATTAATCAGGGAGATAGATCTGTATGAGGAAACCTTTTACGGTCACAGCTTTCAAATGCAATATCAGTTTTAACAGTTTTTTGGGAAAATCCCCATCAGTACAAATAAACTATATATGTAATGATACCGGATTAAATACATCTAAATTATTTTTAATAGTAACTATAATAATAGCGTCACTTCCAAAACTCATTTTATTATCTTATTTTGTTGATGGCATTGGTTATGATTTCGCTAATGACATGGAAATCGCTATAATAAGTATTAAAATTGTTATATTACTCATTAAAAACATAGCTGAGCCAAAGGATACCTCTTACATTGACTAATTCTAATTTCATTCATAAAATAATCATTAAAATAGCAACACGCTTCTCATTACCAGACACCTCAGTACATTTAACTGCTCAGACTGCTCCATTACATTTAATTTCAATAAGTTTAACTTTTTTCCTATTCACGTTATACTTTACTATATTCCAATATTTCTTCGAGTCGAGCTTCATCTTCTTCAACTAATTAAGAGTAATAATCGAACTTTACTGTCATTCTTTTTAAAACAATTTTAGATATTTCTCCATATTGATTTTTTTAAATTCCAAGTTAAGTCTATTTTTATACATAACTTATGAAAAATACTTTTACTATGTACAAGTTTAACAAGGTTGTCTGTAATTCAAGGATTCACTTATTTATGTGTTTAGTAATTATCTGTGTGTAGTAAACTAAATATTTCGCAGTGTTCTGGCAAATATCATATCACAACTAAAAAGAGGTTTTCCAAATTGCAAATGATAACTGGCAAAATAACGTCTTCAATTACCTTAATATGAATTACTTTCCTGAAATAGATCACAAGGTAATAAGTCTTGCCTAATTATATATTCTTATATGTAAGCATTGATCACGTTCCTGAAACAGCGCAAGTTTATAACGATACATGAAACCCACAATTAGGGTATATTGCTAATTCAGATGTTATTTCATACAAATACTATATATCAATAATAATTTCCTGGAAATACATTTTTCAGTAGTAAAAATACCAACAACGATCCTGCATTCTTGTTATAAAATTAACCTTAAGTATTAAATAAAATTGCAGTTATTTGCCTCTTTACATAAAATAGGAGAATAAAACCCGCCATATTTCGTTGTTAAAATTTAAAACATTTTAAAAGCCTTTATTTCGATGTTACTTATACAATGTTGCTGCATTCTCACTATGGGATCTCTTTTATCAGGTTTGTACAGGGTGACCATTAAGTCTTAGGACGACTTTAAAACTTTTAAAACGACAAGAGATATCATAAACAAATTTTGTATACTGTTACTGGAAATTGTAAGCTACTTTTCTGTGTACATAGTGGTCGGATATCAACTTTGGGAGACGGCCCACCGGGGTTATAAGAAAATATTTAAGGACAACCTATGTTGAGTTGTACATAATTTTAAATTTATACTTACACTGAAAACAATGCCACAAACTGGACTTCAGAAAATAGATCCAGTCGGAAGAAAGAAATCGCTGTTCAAAGTTAGAAGTTAAGAGGAATACTTACTGAAAGTCTTTCAAAGTAGGTGTTCAAAATCTTCACCATCGGTCGTCTAGCAATGTGCTAACCGGTTATAAAAGCCGTCTACTGTATTTTGCATGTATTCTCGTGGAATAGCTTGAGCTTCATGTGATATCCTTGTTTAAATTTTTTTTTTCCTAAAGGAAACACAGTTTCTCAGTCGCGTAGGTTACGATATAGCCTCATTGTAATACGATAGAGCTTACATCGATATATGACAGCAATACTATAACAGTAAGTGCGTGTTTAGTGTGCATAGATTTGACACAAAAACTGTTTGTTTTAATTTTCAGTAATGCTTGTCCAACCACTCTGGTATAATGGGTTTTGGTTCAACATATATTGTACTGATACAGTACATATTGGGTTTGTTATCCACCTGAGGAAGAGATCACATTGCGGATCTCGAAACGTAGTCTTACTGATTTCTTGTACCGCTGAACGATGGCAGATGTTACCAAAAAGTACTGGTTCCTTTTTAGATTCACTATTTTTTTATACAAATCCCGAAAAATCTATTAAGAAATCAGTCAAATTAGTTCTCAATCCTCATCCGTGTAGCTACAACATGTGCCTCTGCATATGCAAACGGTTCTCCCAGGAAATGTAACCTTTGGAAGGGATGATACAGCGTCAAAAAGCATTATTTTATTTAAATAACCAGGTTTTATAGAATGTATATAACGTCACTAGTGTGCATCGAGAAAATCAATAATTTGGTGCAAAGTTTGCCGCGCTTGCATCAGGGAACGGGAACTGGCGACATTTAACCGTATATGTATGCAATAATTCATATGTATGCAAAAGAACTGGTCTTCATATTTTTGCTACTAGTTTATATAGTACCTGGATATAATGAAAAAGATTCAATACTAGGCACAAGTTAAGTAGTAGCTGATATAAACTTGTCTTTTTCCCCACCGGGATTTAAATAGAATTTTGCTGATTCTGCGAATCTCTAATCTGTAAATCGACTCATGTCGTCAAGTCTGCTGATTGGAATCCCGCCAGCAACCACTCGCTGAGCAAACTTCTGATAGATTGTTTCATTGATTTAGTTTTTAAGGTCAAATGCTTGTTTCATGAACGTCAGATTAAGATTAAAACTAATCTCAGCTCTCTGATAATAAACTAACATTTTAAAAATATATTAATACTGTATGAGGCTTTGCGTCAAAGTAAGTCATCGTAAGTATTTTTATGCAGACTTCACGTAGTATTTTTAACATTTTATACTTAACTGTTGATATATAATACACGGACGTTGTGCAGTAATTAAGTGGTTAAATGTCCTACCAATTATCAAGTTGGTAGTGTCCTCTACTGCGGTAAAAATTATTAAGAAATTTAAAATTATGTATATTTACAAATTTTTAATCCGAAATGAGCCAATATTTTATCAAGAAACCAATAATAACATCTAATTTGGTACGTTATGATAATAATACGTGTCAATTTTAGTTAAATCTTATGAAATATTAAACTTTTTATTTTGCGCACAAAGTTAAATTCTTGGTTACAAAATTTAAAATATTTTAAAACTTTATAACTGTCTGTGATGTTACAGCTTTAAATAGCTCGCAATAAACGATTTTTTTGTAAAACTGAATATCTTCATTTACTTTCGAGAGTAAACTTTTTGGCAAACAAGAGTATAATAAGATTTTATAAAAGTTTTTGCTTCATTGTTGATGTAGTGAAATTGTGAAGATAGGATGTCGAAATACAGTAATTGATACACCTATAATGGAAAGCGTTTATTTTGATGTTTGGGTATAAATACTAATAAAATAATTGTAATACGAAATATAAAAATATATTTATTCGGATTGAATAAACAATTTCTTACTACATAATTTCGTTTCTTGTAATCGTATGATACCTGATCAACTTATAATAATAACTTTACCATGTTACTAATAACATTAAATGTATTTTAATATTATAGTTCGAACATTATTTTAAAGGAAAATGAGGTTTTTAAAAACAGGATTACAAGAATTAAAAAGTTCGTAAGATGTTCGCAATTAAAAAGTAGGTTACAACTATCTGCCTATATTTTATACTCTACGGTACCTATGCTTTAAGTTGCTCTATATATCATAGCCACCTTGATACGCGTCCCCGGTCCTGGATTGATTCCAAATGGCAACTGACAATGTGTTGTTGAATCATGTAACGTTTGGTACAATGCCACATTCTAGGCTTAAGTAATTTGGCTGCTATTCCTTTTAATTATTGGAATGACCTTGCCAACTGAGCTCTTTATTGGCGTTTCATTTCAGTAACAAACATGTTCTCCCAGTATTTTAATAAATGTAGTCAATTCATTACTTAAATATGAATAAGCCAAAATGTAATTAATTAGGTACCATGCCTTAAGTTTAAAAGATAGCTTCGTGCAGAGGGTACAGAAACCGCTGTCTAATACCCCCCCCTATCCCCTGAGAGAAAAAACAATTTAGGTTTGCGGGGGAAGCTTTGACTGTATTAACCACATTCTAAATGGTACTTAGCATCACGTTTAAAATACCTTATCAAATTCAAAGTTGTGAAGGTGAGCTCTCCGCCTGAATGCCCAGCTTTCTGGACCAACCCAAAAATATACGATCTGTACTAACAATATTACCTACCAACTGTAACAGAAAAGACCAACCAGTGAACAATGTTTTCAGATAAACATTGACGTTTACACGTATGTTTTAGATGCAGGTTTTCAGAAAATGATTTTTATTGCCGGATCTACTATGGCTTGTTATTTTGCTATGTTTGGTGTTAAGTTTATCAAGACATTGTTTTAGAGACAGTATACATATAGTTGACATTTAACTCGTTTCCTGTTAATCCTGATTCTTGCGTGTCACAACGCTCTTGTATGTATTGAAATTAGGAACCTCAACTGTTCTTATTTGTTTTGACAGTTGTCCACCTGAAGAAGGATCAGATGCGAGTCTCTTTTTTAAGCGTTACCGTTTTCTTATATCACTAAACTATAGAAAATATCCAGAAAATACATTTCTGCACAATTCTTCCTTCGGAAACTAAACCACTAATTGTATCTTACAAATAAATAGTTACCATAAATTTCTTTTAATATGTTTAGGATCTTATCTGTTAAGCAAAAAGATACGAAAGCTTTAATGTAGCGGGGAAATCCAATTATGACTATAAAACCACGACTCCAAAAAAACATATTTTTATGGATTAATTTGTGTTTCCTCTTAACCTAGCACTCCACTATATTAACTTAGAACTATTAACTTAAGGTTTCTGTTGTCTTGATTTTACCTTTAACTTAATTGCGTTGCTATTATTGTTTTTACATTTCATTGTCATAATTACTTCAGAGACTCAATATTAAATTGAATTAAAAGAAAAAAAGGTTCTTTTGGTCAAACATTTACGCAACAGATTAGGGGAAAATGGGAAGAAGGTGTTTCCCTCTAAGTTTCAAACTCTATAAAAGGTTGCCAATTACAGTACATCAAGGATATGTATTACACAGAGCTCCCAGAACATTCCCACTACGTTATACAATGCTATTTTATATGCAATAGCTACATAGTTCAGTGAATTAGAAATAGTTTAATAACAAAAGCCATTAAGTTGTTTGCAGTTGTACACTTTGATTTGGATATTAATCTTAGTATTATCACTTAGCACCAGTAAGTTCTTACATAATCAACGGCTGGAAATTCTGATGGATCTGTTTCCTATTACATCTTAAAAATCTAATGGCAATATTTAGAATGTATTATGTATTCAGTGATGTCTTCCATCATGCTCTGCATACATTTATACAATATAACTACTAAGAATAAATATAAGTAGTAACCTAGTAATTGTATATTGAAATTTATTTCCACCTTGTCAAGGTAGTGGGTCTCCACATTTCAAAAAGTATTACAGTGACAATAAAATATTTTTAAACTAGATCAGCTCGACTCAAAACTATCATTACAAGCTATTTATATAGTGACAATTTTAAAGCAAGTCCATGAGAAGAGATTACGGGCATCATTCCTCAATAATGTCACCCTCGAAGAAGCCAACTCTGTAACGTCGTCTCTTCTCAAACCTGGGACTAATACGTTCTTACGTGTAGACCATTAGTTAATGGCCTTTAACATCCATGGAACTCCACTTATTCCAAAAGTTACCCTCCCTAGTAGGCTAGACCATTAGTTAATGGCCTTTAACATCCAGGGAGCTACACCAATTTTCCAATAGTTATCCTCCGCAGTAGGGTAGACTATTAGTTAAAGGCATTTAACATCCAGGGAACTCCAATGATTGCAATAGTTATCCTCCGCAGTAGGCCAGACCATTAGTTAATGGCCTTTAACATCCAGGGAACTCCACTGATTCCAATAGTTATCCTTCGCAGTTGGCTAGACCATTAGTAAATAGCCTTTAACATCCAGGGAAAACCAATGATTCCTATAGTTATCCTCCGCAGTAGGCTAGACCGTTAGTAAATAGCCTTTAACATCCAGGGAACTCCACTGATTCCAATAGTTATCCTTCGCAGTTGGCTAGACCATTAGTAAATAGCCTTTAACATCCAGGGAACTCCAATGATTTCCAATAGTTATCCTCCGCAGTAGGCCAGACCATTAGTTAATGGCCTTTAACATCCAGGGAACTCCACTGATTCCAATAGTTATCCTCCGCAGTACGCAAGACCGTTAGTAAATAGCCTTTAACATCCAGGGAACTCCACTGATTCCAATAATTATCCTTAGCAGTAGGCTAGACCGTTAGTAAATAGCCTTTAACATCCAGGGAACTCCAATGATTCCAATAGTTATCCTCCGCAGTAGGCTAGACCGTTAGTAAATAGCCTTTAACATCCAGGGAACTCCAATGATTCCAATAGTTATCCTCCGCAGTAGGCTAAACCGTTAGTAAATAGTCTGTAACATCCAGGGAACTCCAATGATTCCAATAGTTATTCTCCGCTGTAGGCTAGACCGTTAGTAAATAGCCTTTAACATCCAGGGAACTCCACTGATTCCAATAGTTATCCTTTGCAGTTGGCTAGACCATTATTAAATAGCCTTTAACATCCAGGGAACTCCACTAATTCCAATAGTTATCCTCCAAAGTAGGTCAAACATTTCGGATCCACCCTTGCACCCAATTTTTTAAATTTATGGTTAGAGATATGCCACTCCTGGACATCCATATGGTTGCCCATATGTATATAAAACATTGACTTTTGCTTTATTCAAGGATCCTTCTAATAACTTTTTGTGACCTTCCAATATGATTATTGGTGGTCAAATGACACAAATCCGAGTATTAGCACGGCTACGGCAGACTCAATCTGTACATTATGCGAGTCCTCTCGCATATATTACAGTCAGATTGTAATACAGATGTGTTGTACGTGAGAGCTGGGCTGGCAGGCTGATCTTGGTTTATATATGATTGGGATGTGGCTTCGTTACTGATATGATTAGGACTCATTACACTTATCTGCTGTCCGTGGATCTTGATAACACTTTCAATAATAGCTATATAGTCTGTCTTTAACATTGCTTGCAATAAAAAATATTATAAGCGTACTAATACTATACAGTCGTATAGAAGTATTTTAAAATTGTAAACTTACGAATGGATTTATTCATCGATACGATTTATTTCTTTTAAACAATAAGTTATTTGTGTCATTCTACTATTCAAAGCCAGAGTTAAAAAATTTAATTGATACACTAACGCATTTTTACTACTTTAAAGACACTACTACATTATAAGGGTACAATTGACTATGTATAAGATATATATTTTGTAATCTGTATAAAAATATTAAACCTACCATTTGAAATGAAATCTAGTCTGATGGTAACAGCGGAAACAGGAAAACATAACTTCGGACTGGTGTGTCATCAACTTGCCACTTCATAAATTATCACATAAAGGCGGAGTGACGTGTCAGAATAATGTTAACATTTTTGTTGGACTATATTGAAGTTATAGTAGTGACACATTAGTCATGTGTATTACCAACTAAAACAAGATTTGTACTACTGTTTATAATGTTGACTGAAAGTTTGATTTATGGAACTAAAATTATTTAACTATCGTTTTCAACGATTTAATAGACTCAAAAATTGGGGCCTAGTATTTTTTGTTTGTATACTAGTCATTTTTCCAAAAGTAATAACTATTTTTTATTAAATAAAGCCATCTCCGTTGGGAACACAGATTAGTATGCAACTATTAAAGAAGGTTCTGTTTAGCCTGTTGCCTATGACTTGCAACTATTAAGCCTAGGAAATCGGTTCGTTTTAAGGATGGCAATCTTTTTTGTTTTCATGAGGAAATTTGAGTTTATTACCTTAAGCAGCAAAACAGGAAAAGATGAAGAGGTTATAAATTATCTAAATAACCATGACTAATTTTAAAAGAATAAAAAGTAAAAGACGTCTTATCTTACCAGGCGGAGTTAATGCTAAGAAACTGTGTTTGGCGACCAACAGCTTATAAATGACTACTGACTGTAAACCACCACCAATGGCTAAGCAGGTGGCCTGCTTGTCAATTAGCGGTCATCCATCCAATGAATAGATGAATAGCCTAGGTGGAAGTTGACAAAATTTTGACTACATGTGAAGGTGAACATGACATGGAAAAATAAGTCGAAATAGATGGGAGAGGCGGAATATTTAAACAACAACATTTCGCCCCAAACATGTAGTACACAGATTTTAGTGGCAATAATTTATGGCAGGAGATACCTTTCAATCTATGTGAGCGTTACACGCAACAAACCGCTAGGTGTGTGTGTGTGTGTGTGTGTGTGCGTGTGCGTGCGTGTGTGTGTGTGTGTGTGTGTGTGTGTGCATGTGTGCGCGCGTGTATATAATAATAATAATAATAATCTCTTTATTGCATTCTTTTAACAATTTTTACATCGTATCGCAATCGTCAACAGTTTTTATAAGTCCATTTACATGAGATCATCCACACATTCACACAACCTCACACTCACAATTCTTGCAATCATTCAGGTCACAATCGCATTGGACCTCAGATCCAGCAATCTTAAATATCCCAGCGGCTTGACATGAATTCATCAACAGAGTAGAAAGCCTTGGACTCCAAAGTGTGTGTGTGCGCGCGTGTGTGTGCGCGTGTGCGTGTGCGTGCGTGCGTGTGTGTGTGCGTGTGCGTGCGTGCGCGCGCGCGTGTGTGTGCGCGTGTGTGCGTGTGTGTGTGCGTGCGTGCGTACATGTGTGTGTGTGTGTGTGTGTGTGTGTGTGTGTGTGTGTGTGTGTGTGTGTGTGTTTGTGTTTCTGTGTTTGTGCGAGTTGTGTTCCAACGTGGTGAATAAGAATGGCACATATTTGTTGGAGACTTTCTTATAAAGGTAACGGAGTCTTATATCATATAGTAAAAATTGGTTTTAAGCTGAACTACAAAATAAATGGTATATACGTAATGAGACAATAGCACGGTTGTGGTAGGTTATAAGTAGACCTATTTCATTCAATATGCCACTTCATTTAAACTGAAACCGGAATTTCTAAAGGTGACAAAGATGCCTGAGTTGGAGAACTGAATCAACATCTCATTAAAATGAGAACCATCGGTGACGCTTTCGGTGTGCTGAATTTGCATTATTCATAATTTTTATAATAATATTCATAATAAGGTTTTGTTTTACATACATAAACTCTTACTTGAAAGTGACCAACTGCTGCCATGAACAAAGCTTTTGATGTTTAATTCATATGAATTTCCAGGTTATCACATTATATTTTATAAGTGCAATAATATTGGAATTATATTATTTTTGGTAAGGATGATATATCTAAATAAGTAGATTGGTTATTCAAAAGATTCCACGAAGTGCAAACCAACAGACTTTGGTGTTAGTCTTTAAATTTCTACTTTCACTTTAGCAGTTATCAGCTTTGTGCTGTTACAAGGAGAAGAGAATAACGTGTATTGATTGGCACAAAATGTTTTAAACTTCTTGTGGATACTTTACTGATAGTATGTAAAAGAATACGGTGACATGCAGATCAGTAATACTTACGTCATGTTGTTTCATGACTTTCAATCATGAGACTTGTGGAGCTAAAAACCGTGAAATTGCAACTATAGGGCAAGGACACCATTTGAAAATTTTTAAAATTCAAGTTTGCGAGATTAACGTGAAGAAAGAAGGTAAAAACAAAGAACTTTGGTTCTCCTTTTTTATGTAATGTGTTTAAGTCTTGGGCAGTTTTTCTATAAGACCTGACGTTTATTGTTTTTCTTAAAGTATGTATGTTTTCCTAATGTATGTTACATTACCAGGTAACATACATTTTTCAAAGTATAAAAGGGATAGAGGGATGATTCGAATCCCTTGGGAGTACCGATGGCCGAGCGGTCCAAGTCGTTGAACTTTGTGTCTGAGTTGGAGATAGCGCAGGTTTAAATCCTGTCTGTGACCGTTGAAATTTTTATCAGTACAATCAACCTCGTACAGTATCGACTCTCCTCCTTATTCTGTTTGATAAGATCCTCACACAGATCAGTGGCCCATGAGGACGGACAGATTAAGGCTTAAAAGGGGATCGGTCTCTCATAAAAAAATGATCTTCAATTATTAGTATTTTACAAACGGAAGCAACTTTGTATAATGAGATCTGTTATATTAATGAAAAAACATAAATAAAACCTTACTTTACGGAATTAACTCATATATTTCTTTTTTTCTAATAGATTACTCAAGTCTGTGTTCTTTTATTTTATATTGCTATCATACAAAAATATATTGTGTAACACTGACATTTTTATAGTTTCTGTCATTATTGTTACTATAATTTTTTTATTGTACGTACTTTTTTACTCCTTTGTTTCATTCGTGACATACGAATCGGTTTGAAAATAAAGAAAAAGTAAATACTAAATTATTGCAAATTTGTATTTCCATTAACGCTTGCGAAACAACAAAAACGTCCTTCCTACCCATTACGCTAATCCTCTCCCGATCCACAGGTTGTATGAGTCGAAAATTATATTGATTATAATATTGAATAATAAATAATATATTTTATTTCATGTCTACCTTCTAAACTATGAAGAATTGTAAACATTGTTTATGTTTTAAAGGCAGGAGTGTAGATTTCTATAGCTTTCCTTATAGCTCAGGAGTGTAGACTGTACTAATGAATGCATTCTGTAACAATGTCACGTGTCATGATTTACTACAGGAAAAGTGAGATTTATTCGTGAGATTAGACAAGATCTCACTAATACCCACCACCACCAAGGTGGAGAATTTAGAGAAAGTCACTGATGGCTCATTTCTAATCAAAAAAATTATGAAGTATTTTTAAAAGTTTTTCGTCAAATTTGATCATAAACATGTATAATATTTTAGTTTTTTTATTGCTGAAACAAAACTATTTCTTTCATTTTTATTTGACGCAACAGAAATACGAAATAAACTTTGTAATAACAGTACCTCAAACTTAAACAAGCATTGGTAATTATTTTAGTACAATAAAAGTGGTCTTGATTAAATAGTTTATCTTTTCATAACAGTGTAAATAAATTTGCTCATTACTCCTTATAATACTGTTTTATCTTGTGTACGTTTACATAATATTTACCTTATAATAAAACAGGGCAGAACGGAACCATTGTTATTTATCAGTGGCGTTATTCAACTGAGTCTCTCTTTCAGGAATCCTCCCTACTTTCACTACGACAGTTTATTTATAAAAAATGTACTAATTAACATGCACAAAAATGCTGATACAATATTACCAAAATTTTGCAATCTTACCAAACAAGATATTCAGGGCATGTTGGTATTCGTGTAATTTAGATTAGATAAATCCTTTTCAAAAACCAATTCTTACTATATTTTCACATATTCTATTTAGAAACATATGTAACAAATTTTCAGCATTTAAATTTATTTGAATCAGGTAGTATTACAAAATTTAAATATAATGTCACCAGAACTATTGTTACAAATTGGAGTCCAAGGATCCGAGACTTTTCATTCACTCAGACTGGAGACCAACCTGACCTTGACCCCCCCTCATCGCCCGGCGATCGTCATATCACGGTCCTTTGTGTATGTGGTCTTACCTTCTACCGATGGTTTTTGTCTAATTCTACACTATTATCTCTTATCTCCTTTATCACACAACTACATTTCTACTATTTTATGCCTTAAAACACACCGGCACGTAACAGTAACACTTTTTTTCGACATCTAGATAACATACACTTTTTAGTACGGACTCTAGCCTACGCACAGGCTGCTTGTCCAAGTAGGCTAATTTCCATTGTAGAATATATGTTAATATATAATATATAGTTTACTTAAATTATATAAATAATATTTATCCAACTACTGTACATAAAATTAAATTGGTTTATATTTTATCGCCAATTATTAAGTATAGTAAAAAAGTAACTTCCTATTTATCCAAATGTAAATAAATCTAATATCTTGTTGTAATGTTTTCGTAAATAAAAAAATGGTTCTATTCTATTCTATTTACATTTTTAATTTTTGATATAAAAAGGTGACTTAAAAATGTAGGGTAATATAATTCTTTAAATTGTATCTATCTACGTATATATATATATATATATATATATATATATATATATAATATATATATATATATATATATACATACTGGTAAAACTTCCTAATGAACCACTGTAAACAATGTTTACAAGTACGGTAATAGAGATATACAAATGGGATTTAATGTTAAAGAAAATTATGTGAGTGTGATCTGAGGTGTCATGTATTGTATTTATGTTTGGTTAGTAATCGTTAATAGAGGACCCATTTTTATGTAGTGTAAACTTCTGCCATCAGATTGCAATGGGTATTTTTCAAACGTATTAAAAATACTATTGAGCAAAGATTGAAGTTAACTTCTTTTAAAAAAATATTAAAGCTTTTTACTGTATCACTCATGTATTAGGACATTGGTTAGTCATGCCAGCAGTATTCTACATTAAATATTTAAATACCTACTAGAAATGTGTATTAATCATCCTATGATTAAAATATTTGTTTTGCACATAATGAAAATATACAAAAATATTTATTTTGTATTTGTTAAGATTTTCGTAGAAACTTATTCAAATATACGACAAAAAACTGATATTAATAATTATATTCTCTTACAATCCACAATAAAATCTAAACTTAATTACAAGCAATTTTTCTTTAAAATTATTGCCACTTTTAAAGTGGAATATAAATACTTTCATTATACCAATAGTATGTATTATTTAAATCCATACTTAATGAAACCCGTCACGAATAGGCCTCATACAAATGTAGAAATATTTAATATTGACTAGTATTGAATTCCGAAAAAATCTGTTATTTTAAAAGAAGACTAAAAACAGATAGAAGAAAGATGTATACCATGGATAGAATGCCATGCAGGTTTCCGTAACAAATGTTTATTCAAGTTCAAGAATTCGCCATAGCCCATTAGTAGGATAAGATCTGCCAGAAGAACCCTATTACACTGTAGTCAGCTTGACCCACAGGTCGTTAGTGACCTACCCCTTTAACTGTCTGCTCCCTTAGCTACAGAAATTTTATGTAGTGAAATATCGTTAGTATTTTTATTTTTACATTAAACATAACTGGAAATGTGATAAGTTGGATAGAAGACTGACCTAAAAGCATTCGCTTTAGTCTAGTTTAGTCTATAACATTTCTTTAGATAATCCAATGTTATTATTCGTTTTTATACGACGATTTATTGCAGTCGTGTACCTGACTATCCTATATCTGTTTCCTGTTTAGGTATAGTTGATACTGTATCAAACCTTATTGATCCGTCACAAAACTATCAATATTAGTGATATGATTACGTATTTTTGTTTAAGCCTAACAATCTAAGACAAATATACATCTCTTAAAATTCAATTTAAATCTTGAACAGGTTAGTAAATGTTTTTTATAAATTTCAATTTGAAAGTTTCAATAACATTATATCAGAGAAATCCATAAACATTCCTGTAATGTCGGTTATTACATGAATAAATACGAGAGGAAAACCGATATTCCCGGAATTTTATTCAATGTTTTAAAACAAAATTCTTTGTTAGGTTTATCTTTGGTTTTTGACATAATTTATAAACAGTCATTGAATATTGAGTATGAATAACTGACGAGCGTGTATATTGTTTTATTTTACTCTTGAGAAATAATTTTAGTGGTGGTTAGTATTATACTACTTTCAAATATAAAGTAACAAATTAGTGGTACGCTTTTACTAAACAAAAACATATACTAACACCTGTATGTAATATTTAACTGATTCTCTAAGTGCCACTAAGTACTTTATTTTTAGATGCAATGTAATGAAGTACACAAAACAATGAAGTGTTTATCGCGCCCCTTTAGTTCTACAAGGAGGATGAGGGTTCTAAACACTATGGTTAGTTAGTAATTGTGGCAATTGCTGAGAGGGGTTGACAATGAAATGTTTATTACGTACCACAGTTCAGTAAGAAGGATCAGGGCTCCAGGATAGCGGTTAGTCAGCTAATTGTGTCCATCGCCACCCAATTATTGCTGAGAGGGGTTGACAATGAAATGTTATTACGCACGACAGTTCAGTAAGATGGATCAGGGGTCCAGGAAAGCGGTTAGTCAGTATATGTTTTAATAACTACTAATTGAGGAGAGGGGTTGACAATGAAGTGTTAGTACGTACCTCAGTTTCAGTGAGAAGGATCAGGGATCCAGGATAGCGGTTAGTCAGTAATTGCGTCAATAACCACTAATTGTGAAGAGGAGTCGAAAATAATGTGTAATAAACGCTCCTCAGTTCGGTAAGAAGGATCAGGGCTCCAGGATAGCGGTTTAGTCAATAATTATGCCAATCCCCACTAACTGTTGAGAGGGGTTGAGAAGTGTTATCGCGAACCTCTGTTCAGTAAGAAGGGATGAGGGCTCCAATGATAAATGGTAGTCAGTAACCATATAATACATAGTGTTAAATTATTTACAATACCACAATGATTCACAATTATAAGACTTACTATAGGAAACCGAACTAGAATAAAAACTATTCAGTAACCAAAGCTTGCTTAGGTCTAAAAATGTTTAATAGAATTATTATATCTTTCAATAAACCATGTACCTCCCTAAATAAATACAAATTATATATTGTCTTACAGCATTAATTTTCTTTCGATGCAGTAAAAGTATGTCTTACAAACTGCATACTATATTATAACATTTACATTCTGAACCTACTTATTAAAAATTTATAATCTATTAACTCTAAACGTCGCCGTGAAGAATAGCCTATGTGTTACCGTACAATGGTGAAAATATATGCTACACATATTATGTATTAGTAATTCTTTTTTCCTTTGCCTAGAGATTACATATTGGCCGAAGACATTACATACACTACGTTCAGGAATCTCTACATCATCATAAAAATAACATACTATAAACCAATGTGTAACGTATATCTTGTTATTTAAATTCCGTCATATATACCGTATCTTTTGTTTCTATAAGTAATTTAAATATTTACCAGATTGTATAATTGTGAACTCATTGGACACCATATTTCTATCCACTGTAGATTATTGAATACTAAATAAGTATCATAGTTTGTAAATGTATAAACGACTAATTAATATTTTCCAGGACCATCCCTCTGAATTAAATATCATTAAGCACAGAATGTTTAGAAAGGTACGAACGTTTTGCCGGTTGACCCGACGCCAAGTACTTTCATTCTACACCTATTTTTCCGAACAACAATACGCAATCTGTTATAGAAACTGAATATGGAGATATAGTAATAACATGTTAAAATATTCTGTACATAGGAAAACGTTTGATACATTTTGTCAAAGTGGCTTCACGTGGTTTAAATTCATCTACAGATGTAAAGTTCCCGAGTTTTGTGACTTTTCTCTAGGGTGTTAGGTTTGAACATTTTTTTAACCGGACATTCACACTAAATTATGACGTAGCTATGCTGCAAAAGGGTAAGTTCAATGCGATTTATTACTTTTGCTCTAATTCCTGTTTCGCTTAGTGCACCAGATTTCAGGCGCTGCACCAAGCAGAAGGTGCACTTTCGCACATTTATCCACCATCAGGATTGTCTATCTGGTTCATGTTATCTAAACATTTGACATTGACATATTTATCGTTTAATACATTATTTTTTTAACAATTAAAATATATGAAAACTTCTTTATTTCATTTTATTATAGTACTATATTTTTAATTTTTTTAATCTGTAAAAATAAAATTAAAATCGTTTTCTTGTTTTTGTAATTGAATCTTTAAATGTTTTGCATGCCATTTAACATAACATGTAGGCGTAATGAAAAATATTTACTATAAAATGATGCAGTTGTTACATTCATTGGCTGTAAAAGCTTTTCCATACCGGACAATAAAAACACTTCCGCCCAACTCTTCTTGAGTAAGTTTCTAACTTAACCCTCTGAAAACCGCTCAGGTGGCAGTGCTAAATATAAAAACATTCCCTTCAGTGAGACTAATTTTTTTAGATGCCATCAAATAAGAAGCCTGATGGAGGGTTCATACTAGTTTTTTCGATAAACATATTACTGAAATTGTAGAGCGTTGCATTGTTTTATTTAATGTACAATGGTTTTCCTTTAACATATTAAACAATAATAAAATTATCTTATATTTGATTAGCTGACATATACGAGTATCTGGGCATTCATTAAATTATATTTCTTTACCAATAATTTTTGTTTTATAATGTTTATACTGTGTTTTAATATTTATTTACGATCCAAACGAGGAATTAAAAATAGTTAGTAAGTTGGTATACAAACATAAGTCAAGAATAACAATAATACATTTGTATAGTCTTCTTACAGATACATCAAAAACATGGTACACAGTGTTATCATTCAAGAGGATTTTAACTGGAAAACTGTTATTATCGGAGAATACAAAGACCACTTAAGTGTTTAAACCACGGGAATGCTTAAAAGCAGCCACATTAGCCTTGGAACTTTTGTCCTGCTGGAACTCTCTGAGTACTTTGTTAAGAGCTTCCTTTTAAGATGTAATCAGAGTTTTGTCCTAACTAATGAGACACAATAAGTCAGTACACACTATAGTTAACCACATTGTAAATCTGGTGAGCTTACCTTGTCAATGATTGGGCTGATGTAGTAAGTCTCTGAGTCATTTGCTATGATCTTATTTTCAAGATGTTATCAGAGTTAGTCCTAAATAACATTAGCATAAGACAAATATATCTTTACTGAATTTTTTTAAATCCAACCGACCATAAGGATTCAACGAAGAACATATATGTTTTCACCAGAATTGTAAGATATCTAAAGGTACAATATTGAACGTTTGGTTAGCCGGACTTAAGGGGAGAAAAGCCTACCTTAATATCCAGTGCCGGTTCCAAATCCCGGAAATGTGAATCTAGGAACATGAAAGTAATTCTCATAACTGATCCCAAGTAACTTCATGTCTTAATCGTTTTAACTATTCCTGAAGTTTTAAATAGGGGATTCCTTAAGTTAAGTTTATAAAATATTTCCTCTTTCAGGAATATAATATTCCTTGCCCTTTGGTTAAAAGGTTTCAATTTTATAACTTACAGGTACAACTTTTACATTTTGAACATACAAAAATTACCAATAACTGAGTCTAAAGTACACGTAACGCAGAAAACAATAATGTAAATTACTTATTACTCGTTAAGTTTCGATGTTGTATGATTACCTTTTGACTGTTAATTTAATTGAGAGTTCTTGACAAGATTAATAACCTGATCATGATTAGGAAACAAAGCTTCACGCCAACAGCAACAAAGCAATTACTCAGACTTGTCCACCAACTGTAATTGTGTCATTGTCAGTTTATACCACTGTGTAAGCCAATTGTAGCGCTGTCCGGGTCACTTATTTTCGAGACGATATTATTAAGTTTTTAAATGAAGTTAAATTAAACACCTTGTTTATAAATAGTATTTTTGGTCCTGTTATATAAAATACGTAACTAAAATTATTTGAACGGTTTTAAGTATTTCAATTTGTACTATGAAAAAATACTACTTAGATATATATAGTGATATTATTTATTTAAAAAGTTAATTTATTTACATTAAAACCATCAATGTTAAATAAAAAAAACAAAAAACACGTCTAGTAGCAGACTCTCAATATTGAATCAAGTGACATAACAATATTTTATTGCATTAGAATCAGAATAGTTCTCACTGCTTTAAAAATATGGTTTGCATTTAGTCCTGTGACAGTCCAGCGAAGTTTCGGATAGCTTACTGACGACAAATACCTGGCAATAGTTTTTGTGGTTGTAACCTTTTTTGTATATAAAGGAGTATTATGAGCATAATATGAAATGTTACAAGTATACTTGACTTTTGAGGCAGGAACGATAGATAATTCGTTTAACCATTCTCCCTTAAGACTAATAGTAAATAAAAAATAATCGTTTTTGGAGGAAAGGGCAAATACTCCGTAAATGACCTAAGAATAGGAAGGGTATGATAATATTGAGGCGGGTATTTTCTATATATACATTTATCAAAAGAACAGTATGTTTTACGGTATCATAACACGATACATACAGTCATCTAAAGGTTTTATCTAAATAGATGAATGGAATTCGGTAACTTATCCTTGATTGAACCAACCACCTGTAATGAGGACCGTCTATAGTAATGTTTTGTTTCAGTAGCTATGATAGGTACTATTCTTGAGATTTTAAACACCCATCGACAATAAGTCGTAGGTGCCTTAATTGGAACTGTTACAATTACTGTACATTTATACCAATTGTAACATTTATAAATAACTGTACACTATACAAAATATCTATAATGTATTCCAGAAATGCTTCGTGACAGAATTTAGCACAAACCATTTATAAGAATTTAAATAACATTGGATGCGCTTAATATCAACAAAAAATACGAGTATTATCAAGAAAAATACATTATAAATGTTCTACCTAACCCAAAAATATGCTTCGGAAGTAATGATAACACAGGAAATGATAATGTTTCTTTTTTTTTTTTATTCATGTATCAGATCTTTGTCTTGGTACTTTTAACAAAAACTTTAAGACTGTAGTAGTTAAGAATAATCATTTAGTTTTAAAGATGCAGTTAAAGCTCTCATGTGAACGAATTTCCTCCGTTTCCTCCTTAAACGACGGTATAACGTATTATTGTTATACATTATTTATGTATTTAAAATATACACATTTGTCTGCTACTTTGTCAAGCGGTGACTATGTCCATGAATAACATCATGTCGTATATATTTAGTTACTATTAAAATTTATAAATTCAACTCAACAACATTGTTTTGCAAATCGGTGCAAATTTCTATAAATAAGAAGCTACATCTAAAATAACAAAAAAAATAAACTGAGGGCCCTACTGTTTGAAAAAAAACGCGGAAACAAATAGAGTGTTTTTAATTATGATATGTTCATAAAGTTTATTTTTTTAATTTAACATATTTTAGTTTTTTAACAGTGTCAGATTCCTTCGATGCTGCACTGGTAGCAAAAATGAACGGGACCTACATGAATAATACTAGTCCTGTTACGCAATTTTAAATTGCTTTGCCTTAGGTATTTTAATGAAATATTCACGCGATCTGTATATCTTTGGACCTAGCAAATGAAAATTATGATTTCCTCCAGAGTCACTTATGTTAATAGTATAATTACTTGTATCTGGACTATACATATGGTTTCTATTATACATACCAATAATCATTCAAGATAATTTACACAACAAAAAGTTTTCCTAGTGAGCCAGCTTTTAAATAATTAATGTACAGACTGTACAGTACAAAAGTCATTCGTGTAGTTTGGTGGATAAGCTCCTAATATTATATATTATATATACTAGGCTGTTTCCCCCGCGGCTTCGCACGCTTTTCGTAAGTTTTTGCCCGCGTATGATGCCACTTATCTGGTTGAAGTAAAATTGATATTTCCCAACCCCGAATGTATGATTCTTTTAACCTTGATGTCACGATCAAGAAAATATGTCAAAAAATGTATTGTACATGCATAATGTATTTGTATATACAAAGTGGTCTACCCACTCAAACCCTTTAAGGTTCAACCAAAAATTTAGTTTAGAGACAATTATACATCATAACTTCAGCGCCTTCAAACATAGTGTTTTCACCTGTTTAATATACGATATCTATCTCGTAATTGCAGG